>NW_028124914.1:0-110853 GCF_965194825.1 Balaenoptera physalus
CAACCTGGAAAGGCAAATCAGCGCTACAAAGAAGTCTCGCTTCCCATCGGTCAAAAGGGCCATGCTGAATAAAGTGTCAAAACCAGAAATGCAAAACAGGCCATGGAGAAACGGGAGCCTGGCTACGCTGATGGGCGGGATGTAAATTGCCAACAGCCACTCTGGAGAAGTGCACGGTGTGTCCTGAAACATCGAAAAAAATCAGCTTAGGGAGCATAGGTCACTTCCACTCATGGGCGTATAAATTGGGAAAACTAAAAATCAGCAAGACACAGGCACCCCAAAGTTTAGGGCTGCTCTGTTGACAAGAACCTCCACTTCGTTACACCTTAAATATCCCAGGAAAGAGAAAAATGGATAAAGAAGTTGTGGTCCTTATGTACAATGGAATATCACTCAGCCATGAAATCAACGTCATAAGGCTAGTAGCAGCAAGATGAGTGGATTTAGGTAGGACGATTCTAAGTGAAATAAGTCACACAGAAAAAGATACTTATCATAAGATATCACTTATAGAGGGAATGTAAAAACCGCTACCCTTGAACTGAATTACAAATCAGAGCAGGGTCACACGTTTAGAAAACACACTATGGCTGCTTAACGGGAAAGGTGAGGTGGGGTGATGCATAAAACAAGGGTTTCAAATTAGCTCAGATACCGTTCCATAAACCCAATAGGTAACAGACGAGACCTACTCCTTGCTCAGTGAATTGGACTCAACACCCCCTATTCACCGCCCAAGAATATATCTGACTAGTAAGAATCTTAAAACCTATGCATTGATATCTCTCTGTAAGTGAGTCCAGTGGGTGTAAAGCGGCAAAAACACAGCAGTGAAAAGCAGGTAAACCCCATTATAAAAATCAATTACTTTTAAAAACCCGTGAAACAAAGACAGTGAAAGAGAGAGAAATTCTTACAAAATTCGTTCAGGGGCTGTGATGCCACCTGGATTGACCATATCTAGACCCACAGTTGATTGAGACATTAGGGTGGACACTCTTGGGGCTGAGAGGTTTGGTGAGGTTGGGTGAGCAAACGCAGACCCTTTAAAGTAATACTGCGTGGTACCCATCCCATGGGTCCCAAATCTCCAGGTTCAAGGGCATCTTCCTACATCGAAAGCATGCATGAGAAACCCAGAAGATGGTACACCGTGTGATCCGGAAAGGTTTTCAAAACGCACCTCATTTCTCATCTCCTTGTGCTCGGCTTTGCCATTCCAGCCGCTTTACTAGCAATCTCCCTCCTTGGAGAATCAGCACCTTTAACCTCCTGTTCCGTACAGGTTGCAATTTGTCCTGAGGATGAACGGGAAGAGGGGGAACCAATGAGAGACTAGCTCTAGGTGTTGGGACAGGCACAGGTCACTCTATTTTCCCATCAGGAAGAAGAATTAACCACAGGCTCAGCCTGCCGCCCGGGACCAGAATAGGGCCTGAAGCAATCCTGCGCTTTTGCGGCCAGCTCCCAAGAAAGCGAGTTGAAAAATGGAGCTCAGGGGCACTGCAATTCACAAACCTGCAGACTTATAAATGATGACTCTCGTCCACAAATATATTGAGGGAAGGCAACGAAGAGGATTGGAAAGCAAGGCAGAATTGCAGGAAACAGATTTCAGGAGGGAGATTCGAATCGCCTTTAAAGCACAGGAAAAGCGGCAAAACCTCGACAATGATGCCCTTGGCCAAAAAGGGCGTATGCGTTTTTTCCTGAATATATTCAGGAAAAAACGCATACGCCCTTTTTGGCCAACCAAGCAACCTGGAAAGGCAAATCAGCGCTACAAAGAAGTCTCGCTTCCCATCGGTCAAAAGGGCCATGCTGAATAAAGTGTCAAAACCAGAAATGCAAAACAGGCCATGGAGAAACGGGAGCCTGGCTACGCTGATGGGCGGGATGTAAATTGCCAACAGCCAGTCTGGAGAAGTGCACGGTGTGTCCTGAAACATCGAAAAAAATCAGCTTAGGGAGCATAGGTCACTTCCACTCATGGGCGTATAAATTGGGAAAACTAAAAATCAGCAAGACACAGGCACCCCAAAGTTTAGGGCTGCTCTGTTGACAAGAACCTCCACTTCGTTACACCTTAAATATCCCAGGAAAGAGAAAAATGGATAAAGAAGTTGTGGTCCTTATGTACAATGGAATATCACTCAGCCATGAAATCAACGTCATAAGGCTAGTAGCAGCAAGATGAGTGGATTTAGGTAGGACGATTCTAAGTGAAATAAGTCACACAGAAAAAGATACTTATCATAAGATATCACTTATAGAGGGAATATAAAAACCGCTACCCTTGAACTGAATTACAAATCAGAGCAGGGTCACACGTTTAGAAAACACACTATGGCTGCTTAACGGGAAAGGTGAGGTGGGGTGATGCATAAAACAAGGGTTTCAAATTAGCTCAGATACCGTTCCATAAACCCAATAGGTAACAGACAAGACCTACTCCTTGCTCAGTGAATTGGACTCAACACCCCCTATTCACCGCCCAAGAATATATCTGACTAGTAAGAATCTTAAAACCTATGCATTGATATCTCTCTGTAAGTGAGTCCAGTGGGTGTAAAGCGGCAAAAACACAGCAGTGAAAAGCAGGTAAACCCCATTATAAAAATCAATTACTTTTAAAAACCCGTGAAACAAAGACAGTGAAAGAGAGAGAAATTCTTACAAAATTCGTTCAGGGGCTGTGATGCCACCTGGATTGACCATATCTAGACCCACAGTTGATTGAGACATTAGGGTGGACACTCTTGGGGCTGAGAGGTTTGGTGAGGTTGGGTGAGCAAACGCAGACCCTTTAAAGTAATACTGCGTGGTACCCATCCCATGGGTCCCAAATCTCCAGGTTCAAGGGCATCTTCCTACATCGAAAGCATGCATGAGAAACCCAGAAGATGGTACACCGTGTGATCCGGAAAGGTTTTCAAAACGCACCTCATTTCTCATCTCCTTGTGCTCGGGTTTGCCATTCCAGCCGCTTTACTAGCAATCTCCCTCCTTGGAGAATCAGCACCTTTAACCTCCTGTTCCGTACAGGTTGCAATTTGTCCTGAGGATGAACGGGAAGAGGGGGAACCAATGAGAGACTAGCTCTAGGTGCTGGGACAGGCACAGGTCACTCTATTTTCCCATCAGGAAGAAGAATTAACCACAGGCTCAGCCTGCCGCCCGGGACCAGAATAGGGCCTGAAGCAATCCTGCGCTTTTGCGGCCAGCTCCCAAGAAAGCGAGTTGAAAAATGGAGCTCAGGGGCACTGCAATTCACAAACCTGCAGACTTATAAATGATGACTCTCGTCCACAAATATATTGAGGGAAGGCAACGAAGAGGATTGGAAAGCAAGACAGAATTGCAGGAAACAGATTTCAGGAGGGAGATTCGAATCGCCTTTAAAGCACATGAAAAGCGGTAAAACCTCGACAATGATGCCCTTGGCCAAAAAGGGCGTATGCGTTTTTTCCTGAATATATTCAGGAAAAAACGCATACGCCCTTTTTGGCCAACCAAGCAACCTGGAAAGGCAAATCAGCGCTACAAAGAAGTCTCGCTTCCCATCGGTCAAAAGGGCCATGCTGAATAAAGGGTCAAAACCAGAAATGCAAAACAGGCCATGGAGAAACGGGAGCCTGGCTACGCTGATGGGCGGGATGTAAATTGCCAACAGCCACTCTGGAGAAGTGCACGGTGTGTCCTGAAACATCGAAAAAAATCAGCTTAGGGAGCATAGGGCACTTCCACTCATGGGCGTATAAATTGGGAAAACTAAAAATCAGCAAGACACAGGCACCCCAAAGTTTAGGGCTGCTCTGTTGACAAGAACCTCCACTTCGTTACACCTTAAATATCCCAGGAAAGAGAAAAATGGATAAAGAAGTTGTGGTCCTTATGTACAATGGAATATCACTCAGCCATGAAATCAACGTCATAAGGCTAGTAGCAGCAAGATGAGTGGATTTAGGTAGGACGATTCGAAGTGAAATAAGTCACACAGAAAAAGATACTTATCATAAGATATCACTTATAGAGGGAATATAAAAACCGCTACCCTTGAACTGAATTACAAATCAGAGCAGGGTCACACGTTTAGAAAACACACTATGGCTGCTTAACGGGAAAGGTGAGGTGGGGTGATGCATAAAACAAGGGTTTCAAATTAGCTCAGATACCGTTCCATAAACCCAATAGGTAACAGACAAGACCTACTCCTTGCTCAGTGAATTGGACTCAACACCCCCTATTCACCGCCCAAGAATATATCTGACTAGTAAGAATCTTAAAACCTATGCATTGATATCTCTCTGTAAGTGAGTCCAGTGGGTGTAAAGCGGCAAAAACACAGCAGTGAAAAGCAGGTAAACCCCATTATAAAAATCAATTACTTTTAAAAACCCGTGAAACAAAGACAGTGAAAGAGAGAGAAATTCTTACAAAATTCGTTCAGGGGCTGTGATGCCACCTGGATTGACCATATCTAGACCCACAGTTGATTGAGACATTAGGGTGGACACTCTTGGGGCTGAGAGGTTTGGTGAGGTTGGGTGAGCAAACGCAGACCCTTTAAAGTAATACTGCGTGGTACCCATCCCATGGGTCCCAAATATCCAGGTTCAAGGGCATCTTCCTACATCGAAAGCATGCATGAGAAACCCAGAAGATGGTACACCGTGTGATCCGGAAAGGTTTTCAAAACGCACCTCATTTCTCATCTCCTTGTGCTCGGGTTTGCCATTCCAGCCGCTTTACTAGCAATCTCCCTCCTTGGAGAATCAGCACCTTTAACCTCCTGTTCCGTACAGGTTGCAATTTGTCCTGAGGATGAACGGGAAGAGGGGGAACCAATGAGAGACTAGCTCTACGTGTTGGGACAGGCACAGGTCACTCTATTTTCCCATCAGGAAGAAGAATTAACCACAGGCTCAGCCTGCCGCCCGGGACCAGAATAGGGCCTGAAGCAATCCTGCGCTTTTGCGGCCAGCTCCCAAGAAAGCGAGTTGAAAAATGGAGCTCAGGGGCACTGCAATTCACAAACCTGCAGACTTATAAATGATGACTCTCGTCCACAAATATATTGAGGGAAGGCAACGAAGAGGATTGGAAAGCAAGGCAGAATTGCAGGAAACAGATTTCAGGAGGGAGATTCGAATCGCCTTTAAAGCACAGGAAAAGCGGCAAAACCTCGACAATGATGCCCTTGGCCAAAAAGGGCGTATGCGTTTTTTCCTGAATATATTCAGGAAAAAACGCATACGCCCTTTTTGGCCAACCAAGCAACCTGGAAAGGCAAATCAGCGCTACAAAGAAGTCTCGCTTCCCATCGGTCAAAAGGGCCATGCTGAATAAAGTGTCAAAACCAGAAATGCAAAACAGGCCATGGAGAAACGGGAGCCTGGCTACGCTGATGGGCGGGATGTAAATTGCCAACAGCCACTCTGGAGAAGTGCACGGTGTGTCCTGAAACATCGAAAAAAATCAGCTTAGGGAGCATAGGGCACTTCCACTCATGGGCGTATAAATTGGGAAAACTAAAAATCAGCAAGACACAGGCACCCCAAAGTTTAGGGCTGCTCTGTTGACAAGAACCTCCACTTCGTTACACCTTAAATATCCCAGGAAAGAGAAAAATGGATAAAGAAGTTGTGGTCCTTATGTACAATGGAATATCACTCAGCCATGAAATCAACGTCATAAGGCTAGTAGCAGCAAGATGAGTGGATTTAGGTAGGACGATTCTAAGTGAAATAAGTCACACAGAAAAAGATACTTATCATAAGATATCACTTATAGAGGGAATATAAAAACCGCTACCCTTGAACTGAATTACAAATCAGAGCAGGGTAACACGTTTAGAAAACACACTATGGCTGCTTAACGGGAAAGGTGAGGTGGGGTGATGCATAAAACAAGGGTTTCAAATTAGCTCAGATACCGTTCCATAAACCCAATAGGTAATAGACAAGACCTACTCCTTGCTCAGTGAATTGGACTCAACACCCCCTATTCACCGCCCAAGAATATATCTGACTAGTAAGAATCTTAAAACCTATGCATTGATATCTCTCTGTAAGTGAGTCCAGTGGGTGTAAAGCGGCAAAAACACAGCAGTGAAAGGCAGGTAAACCCCATTATAAAAATCAATTACTTTTAAAAACCCGTGAAACAAAGACAGTGAAAGAGAGAGAAATTCTTACAAAATTCGTTCAGGGGCTGTGATGCCACCTGGATTGACCATATCTAGACACACAGTTGATTGAGACATAAGGGTGGACACTCTTGGGGCTGAGAGGTTTGGTGAGGTTGGGTGAGCAAACGCAGACCCTTTAAAGTAATACTGCGTGGTACCCATCCCATGGGTCCCAAATCTCCAGGTTCAAGGGCATCTTCCTACATCGAAAGCATGCATGAGAAACCCAGAAGATGGTACACCGTGTGATCCGGAAAGGTTTTCAAAACGCACCTCATTTCTCATCTCCTTGTGCTCGGGTTTGCCATTCCAGGCGCTTTACTAGCAATCTCCCTCCTTGGAGAATCAGCACCTTTAACCTCCTGTTCCGTACAGGTTGCAATTTGTCCTGAGGATGAAGGGGAAGAGGGGGAACCAATGAGAGACTAGCTCTAGGTGTTGGGACAGGCACAGGTCACTCTATTTTCCCATCAGGAAGAAGAATTAACCACAGGCTCAGCCTGCCGCCCGGGACCAGAATAGGGCCGGAAGCAATCCTGCGCTTTTGCGGCCAGCTCCCAAGAAAGCGAGTTGAAAAATGGAGCTCAGGGGCACTGCAATTCACAAACCTGCAGACTTAGAAATGATGACTCTCGTCCACAAATATATTGAGGGAAGGCAACGAAGAGGATTGGAAAGCAAGGCAGAATTGCAGGAAACAGATTTCAGGAGGGAGATTCGAATCGCCTTTAAAGCACAGGAAAAGCGGCAAAACCTCGACAATGATGCCCTTGGCCAAAAAGGGCGTATGCGTTTCTTCCTGAATATATTCAGGAAAAAACGCATACGCCCTTTTTGGCCAACCAAGCAACCTGGAAAGGCAAATCAGCGCTACAAAGAAGTCTCGCTTCCCATCGGTCAAAAGGGCCATGCTGAATAAAGTGTCCAAACCAGAAATGCAAAACAGGCCATGGAGAAACGGGAGCCTGGCTACGCTGATGGGCGGGATGTAAATTGCCAACAGCCACTCTGGAGAAGTGCACGGTGTGTCCTGAAACATCGAAAAAAATCAGCTTAGGGAGCATAGGGCACTTCCACTCATGGGCGTATAAATTGGGAAAACTAAAAATCAGCAAGACACAGGCACCCCAAAGTTTAGGGCTGCTCTGTTGACAAGAACCTCCACTTCGTTACACCTTAAATATCCCAGGAAAGAGAAAAATGGATAAAGAAGTTGTGGTCCTTATGTACAATGGAATATCACTCAGCCATGAAATCAACGTCATAAGGCTAGTAGCAGCAAGATGAGTGGATTTAGGTAGGACGATTCTAAGTGAAATAAGTCACACAGAAAAAGATACTTATCATAAGATATCACTTATAGAGGGAATATAAAAACCGCTACCCTTGAACTGAATTACAAATCAGAGCAGGGTCACACGTTTAGAAAACACACTATGGCTGCTTAACGGGAAAGGTGAGGTGGGGTGATGCATAAAACAAGGGTTTCAAATTAGCTCAGATACCGTTCCATAAACCCAATAGGTAATAGACAAGACCTACTCCTTGCTCAGTGAATTGGACTCAACACCCCCTATTCACCGCCCAAGAATATATCTGATTAGTAAGAATCTTAAAACCTATGCATTGATATCTCTCTGTAAGTGAGTCCAGTGGGTGTAAAGGGGCAAAAACACAGCAGTGAAAAGCAGGTAAACCCCATTATAAAAATCAATTACTTTTAAAAACCCGTGAAACAAAGACAGTGAAAGAGAGAGAAATTCTTACAAAATTCGTTCAGGGGCTGTGATGCCACCTGGATTGACCATATCTAGACCCACAGTTGATTGAGACATAAGGGTGGACACTCTTGGGGCTGAGAGGTTTGGTGAGGTTGGGTGAGCAAACGCAGACCCTTTAAAGTAATACTGCGTGGTACCCATCCCATGGGTCCCAAATCTCCAGGTTCAAGGGCATCTTCCTACATCGAAAGCATGCATGAGAAACCCAGAAGATGGTACACCGTGCGATACGGAAAGGTTTTCAAAACGCACCTCATTTCTCATCTCCTTGTGCTCGGGTTTGCCATTCCAGCCGCTTTACTAGCAATCTCCCTCCTTGGAGAATCAGCACCTTTAACCTCCTGTTCCGTACAGGTTGCAATTTGTCCTGAGGATGAACGGGAAGAGGGGGAACCAATGAGAGACTAGCTCTAGGTGTTGGGACAGGCACAGGTCACTCTATTTTCCCATCAGGAAGAAGAATTAACCACAGGCTCAGCCTGCCGCCCGGGACCAGAATAGGGCCTGAAGCAATCCTGCGCTTTTGCGGCCAGCTCCCAAGAAAGCGAGTTGAAAAATGGAGCTCAGGGGCACTGCAATTCACAAACCTGCAGACTTATAAATGATGACTCTCGTCCACAAATATATTGAGGGAAGGCAACGAAGAGGATTGGAAAGCAAGGCAGAATTGCAGGAAACAGATTTCAGGAGGGAGATTCGAATCGCCTTTAAAGCACAGGAAAAGCGGCAAAACCTCGACAATGATGCCCTTGGCCAAAAAGGGCGTATGCGTTTTTTCCTGAATATATTCAGGAAAAAACGCATACGCCCTTTTTGGCCAACCAAGCAACCTGGAAAGGCAAATCAGCGCTACAAAGAAGTCTCGCTTCCCATCGGTCAAAAGGGCCATGCTGAATAAAGTGTCAAAACCAGAAATGCAAAACAGGCCATGGAGAAACGGGAGCCTGGCTACGCTGATGGGCGGGATGTAAATTGCCAACAGCCACTCTGGAGAAGTGCACGGTGTGTCCTGAAACATCGAAAAAAATCAGCTTAGGGAGCATAGGGCACTTCCACTCATGGGCGTATAAATTGGGAAAACTAAAAATCAGCAAGACACAGGCACCCCAAAGTTTAGGGCTGCTCTGTTGACAAGAACCTCCACTTCGTTACACCTTAAATATCCCAGGAAAGAGAAAAATGGATAAAGAAGTTGTGGTCCTTATGTACAATGGAATATCACTCAGCCATGAAATCAACGTCATAAGGCTAGTAGCAGCAAGATGAGTGGATTTAGGTAGGACGATTCTAAGTGAAATAAGTCACACAGAAAAAGATACTTATCATAAGATATCACTTATAGAGGGAATATAAAAACCGCTACCCTTGAACTGAATTACAAATCAGAGCAGGGTAACACGTTTAGAAAACACACTATGGCTGCTTAACGGGAAAGGTGAGGTGGGGTGATGCATAAAACAAGGGTTTCAAATTAGCTCAGATACCGTTCCATAAACCCAATAGGTAACAGACAAGACCTACTCCTTGCTCAGTGAATTGGACTCAACACCCCCTATTCACCGCCCAAGAATATATCTGACTAGTAAGAATCTTAAAACCTATGCATTGATATCTCTCTGTAAGTGAGTCCAGTGGGTGTAAAGCGGCAAAAACACAGCAGTGAAAAGCAGGTAAACCCCATTATAAAAATCAATTACTTTTAAAAACCCGTGAAACAAAGACAGTGAAAGAGAGAGAAATTCTTACAAAATTCGTTCAGGGGCTGTGATGCCACCTGGATTGACCATATCTAGACCCACAGTTGATTGAGACATTAGGGTGGACACTCTTGGGGCTGAGAGGTTTGGTGAGGTTGGGTGAGCAAACGCAGACCCTTTAAAGTAATACTGCGTGGTACCCATCCCATGGGTCCCAAATCTCCAGGTTCAAGGGCATCTTCCTACATCGAAAGCATGCATGAGAAACCCAGAAGATGGTACACCGTGTGATCCGGAAAGGTTTTCAAAACGCACCTCATTTCTCATCTCCTTGTGCTCGGGTTTGCCATTCCAGCCGCTTTACTAGCAATCTCCCTCCTTGGAGAATCAGCACCTTTAACCTCCTGTTCCGTACAGGTTGCAATTTGTCCTGAGGATGAACGGGAAGAGGGGGAACCAATGAGAGACTAGCTCTAGGTGCTGGGACAGGCACAGGTCACTCTATTTTCCCATCAGGAAGAAGAATTAACCACAGGCTCAGCCTGCCGCCCGGGACCAGAATAGGGCCTGAAGCAATCCTGCGCTTTTGCGGCCAGCTCCCAAGAAAGCGAGTTGAAAAATGGAGCTCAGGGGCACTGCAATTCACAAACCTGCAGACTTATAAATGATGACTCTCGTCCACAAATATATTGAGGGAAGGCAACGAAGAGGATTGGAAAGCAAGACAGAATTGCAGGAAACAGATTTCAGGAGGGAGATTCGAATCGCCTTTAAAGCACATGAAAAGCGGTAAAACCTCGACAATGATGCCCTTGGCCAAAAAGGGCGTATGCGTTTTTTCCTGAATATATTCAGGAAAAAACGCATACGCCCTTTTTGGCCAACCAAGCAACCTGGAAAGGCAAATCAGCGCTACAAAGAAGTCTCGCTTCCCATCGGTCAAAAGGGCCATGCTGAATAAAGGGTCAAAACCAGAAATGCAAAACAGGCCATGGAGAAACGGGAGCCTGGCTACGCTGATGGGCGGGATGTAAATTGCCAACAGCCACTCTGGAGAAGTGCACGGTGTGTCCTGAAACATCGAAAAAAATCAGCTTAGGGAGCATAGGGCACTTCCACTCATGGGCGTATAAATTGGGAAAACTAAAAATCAGCAAGACACAGGCACCCCAAAGTTTAGGGCTGCTCTGTTGACAAGAACCTCCACTTCGTTACACCTTAAATATCCCAGGAAAGAGAAAAATGGATAAAGAAGTTGTGGTCCTTATGTACAATGGAATATCACTCAGCCATGAAATCAACGTCATAAGGCTAGTAGCAGCAAGATGAGTGGATTTAGGTAGGACGATTCGAAGTGAAATAAGTCACACAGAAAAAGATACTTATCATAAGATATCACTTATAGAGGGAATATAAAAACCGCTACCCTTGAACTGAATTACAAATC
This sequence comes from Balaenoptera physalus, assembly GCF_965194825.1. Taxonomy (NCBI): domain Eukaryota; kingdom Metazoa; phylum Chordata; class Mammalia; order Artiodactyla; family Balaenopteridae; genus Balaenoptera; species Balaenoptera physalus. The sequence continues at coordinate 11,119 of NW_028124914.1, forward strand.
AGAGCAGGGTCACACGTTTAGAAAACACACTATGGCTGCTTAACGGGAAAGGTGAGGTGGGGTGATGCATAAAACAAGGGTTTCAAATTAGCTCAGATACCGTTCCATAAACCCAATAGGTAACAGACAAGACCTACTCCTTGCTCAGTGAATTGGACTCAACACCCCCTATTCACCGCCCAAGAATATATCTGACTAGTAAGAATCTTAAAACCTATGCATTGATATCTCTCTGTAAGTGAGTCCAGTGGGTGTAAAGCGGCAAAAACACAGCAGTGAAAAGCAGGTAAACCCCATTATAAAAATCAATTACTTTTAAAAACCCGTGAAACAAAGACAGTGAAAGAGAGAGAAATTCTTACAAAATTCGTTCAGGGGCTGTGATGCCACCTGGATTGACCATATCTAGACCCACAGTTGATTGAGACATTAGGGTGGACACTCTTGGGGCTGAGAGGTTTGGTGAGGTTGGGTGAGCAAACGCAGACCCTTTAAAGTAATACTGCGTGGTACCCATCCCATGGGTCCCAAATATCCAGGTTCAAGGGCATCTTCCTACATCGAAAGCATGCATGAGAAACCCAGAAGATGGTACACCGTGTGATCCGGAAAGGTTTTCAAAACGCACCTCATTTCTCATCTCCTTGTGCTCGGGTTTGCCATTCCAGCCGCTTTACTAGCAATCTCCCTCCTTGGAGAATCAGCACCTTTAACCTCCTGTTCCGTACAGGTTGCAATTTGTCCTGAGGATGAACGGGAAGAGGGGGAACCAATGAGAGACTAGCTCTACGTGTTGGGACAGGCACAGGTCACTCTATTTTCCCATCAGGAAGAAGAATTAACCACAGGCTCAGCCTGCCGCCCGGGACCAGAATAGGGCCTGAAGCAATCCTGCGCTTTTGCGGCCAGCTCCCAAGAAAGCGAGTTGAAAAATGGAGCTCAGGGGCACTGCAATTCACAAACCTGCAGACTTATAAATGATGACTCTCGTCCACAAATATATTGAGGGAAGGCAACGAAGAGGATTGGAAAGCAAGGCAGAATTGCAGGAAACAGATTTCAGGAGGGAGATTCGAATCGCCTTTAAAGCACAGGAAAAGCGGCAAAACCTCGACAATGATGCCCTTGGCCAAAAAGGGCGTATGCGTTTTTTCCTGAATATATTCAGGAAAAAACGCATACGCCCTTTTTGGCCAACCAAGCAACCTGGAAAGGCAAATCAGCGCTACAAAGAAGTCTCGCTTCCCATCGGTCAAAAGGGCCATGCTGAATAAAGTGTCAAAACCAGAAATGCAAAACAGGCCATGGAGAAACGGGAGCCTGGCTACGCTGATGGGCGGGATGTAAATTGCCAACAGCCACTCTGGAGAAGTGCACGGTGTGTCCTGAAACATCGAAAAAAATCAGCTTAGGGAGCATAGGGCACTTCCACTCATGGGCGTATAAATTGGGAAAACTAAAAATCAGCAAGACACAGGCACCCCAAAGTTTAGGGCTGCTCTGTTGACAAGAACCTCCACTTCGTTACACCTTAAATATCCCAGGAAAGAGAAAAATGGATAAAGAAGTTGTGGTCCTTATGTACAATGGAATATCACTCAGCCATGAAATCAACGTCATAAGGCTAGTAGCAGCAAGATGAGTGGATTTAGGTAGGACGATTCTAAGTGAAATAAGTCACACAGAAAAAGATACTTATCATAAGATATCACTTATAGAGGGAATATAAAAACCGCTACCCTTGAACTGAATTACAAATCAGAGCAGGGTAACACGTTTAGAAAACACACTATGGCTGCTTAACGGGAAAGGTGAGGTGGGGTGATGCATAAAACAAGGGTTTCAAATTAGCTCAGATACCGTTCCATAAACCCAATAGGTAATAGACAAGACCTACTCCTTGCTCAGTGAATTGGACTCAACACCCCCTATTCACCGCCCAAGAATATATCTGACTAGTAAGAATCTTAAAACCTATGCATTGATATCTCTCTGTAAGTGAGTCCAGTGGGTGTAAAGCGGCAAAAACACAGCAGTGAAAGGCAGGTAAACCCCATTATAAAAATCAATTACTTTTAAAAACCCGTGAAACAAAGACAGTGAAAGAGAGAGAAATTCTTACAAAATTCGTTCAGGGGCTGTGATGCCACCTGGATTGACCATATCTAGACACACAGTTGATTGAGACATAAGGGTGGACACTCTTGGGGCTGAGAGGTTTGGTGAGGTTGGGTGAGCAAACGCAGACCCTTTAAAGTAATACTGCGTGGTACCCATCCCATGGGTCCCAAATCTCCAGGTTCAAGGGCATCTTCCTACATCGAAAGCATGCATGAGAAACCCAGAAGATGGTACACCGTGTGATCCGGAAAGGTTTTCAAAACGCACCTCATTTCTCATCTCCTTGTGCTCGGGTTTGCCATTCCAGGCGCTTTACTAGCAATCTCCCTCCTTGGAGAATCAGCACCTTTAACCTCCTGTTCCGTACAGGTTGCAATTTGTCCTGAGGATGAAGGGGAAGAGGGGGAACCAATGAGAGACTAGCTCTAGGTGTTGGGACAGGCACAGGTCACTCTATTTTCCCATCAGGAAGAAGAATTAACCACAGGCTCAGCCTGCCGCCCGGGACCAGAATAGGGCCGGAAGCAATCCTGCGCTTTTGCGGCCAGCTCCCAAGAAAGCGAGTTGAAAAATGGAGCTCAGGGGCACTGCAATTCACAAACCTGCAGACTTAGAAATGATGACTCTCGTCCACAAATATATTGAGGGAAGGCAACGAAGAGGATTGGAAAGCAAGGCAGAATTGCAGGAAACAGATTTCAGGAGGGAGATTCGAATCGCCTTTAAAGCACAGGAAAAGCGGCAAAACCTCGACAATGATGCCCTTGGCCAAAAAGGGCGTATGCGTTTCTTCCTGAATATATTCAGGAAAAAACGCATACGCCCTTTTTGGCCAACCAAGCAACCTGGAAAGGCAAATCAGCGCTACAAAGAAGTCTCGCTTCCCATCGGTCAAAAGGGCCATGCTGAATAAAGTGTCCAAACCAGAAATGCAAAACAGGCCATGGAGAAACGGGAGCCTGGCTACGCTGATGGGCGGGATGTAAATTGCCAACAGCCACTCTGGAGAAGTGCACGGTGTGTCCTGAAACATCGAAAAAAATCAGCTTAGGGAGCATAGGGCACTTCCACTCATGGGCGTATAAATTGGGAAAACTAAAAATCAGCAAGACACAGGCACCCCAAAGTTTAGGGCTGCTCTGTTGACAAGAACCTCCACTTCGTTACACCTTAAATATCCCAGGAAAGAGAAAAATGGATAAAGAAGTTGTGGTCCTTATGTACAATGGAATATCACTCAGCCATGAAATCAACGTCATAAGGCTAGTAGCAGCAAGATGAGTGGATTTAGGTAGGACGATTCTAAGTGAAATAAGTCACACAGAAAAAGATACTTATCATAAGATATCACTTATAGAGGGAATATAAAAACCGCTACCCTTGAACTGAATTACAAATCAGAGCAGGGTCACACGTTTAGAAAACACACTATGGCTGCTTAACGGGAAAGGTGAGGTGGGGTGATGCATAAAACAAGGGTTTCAAATTAGCTCAGATACCGTTCCATAAACCCAATAGGTAATAGACAAGACCTACTCCTTGCTCAGTGAATTGGACTCAACACCCCCTATTCACCGCCCAAGAATATATCTGATTAGTAAGAATCTTAAAACCTATGCATTGATATCTCTCTGTAAGTGAGTCCAGTGGGTGTAAAGGGGCAAAAACACAGCAGTGAAAAGCAGGTAAACCCCATTATAAAAATCAATTACTTTTAAAAACCCGTGAAACAAAGACAGTGAAAGAGAGAGAAATTCTTACAAAATTCGTTCAGGGGCTGTGATGCCACCTGGATTGACCATATCTAGACCCACAGTTGATTGAGACATAAGGGTGGACACTCTTGGGGCTGAGAGGTTTGGTGAGGTTGGGTGAGCAAACGCAGACCCTTTAAAGTAATACTGCGTGGTACCCATCCCATGGGTCCCAAATCTCCAGGTTCAAGGGCATCTTCCTACATCGAAAGCATGCATGAGAAACCCAGAAGATGGTACACCGTGCGATACGGAAAGGTTTTCAAAACGCACCTCATTTCTCATCTCCTTGTGCTCGGGTTTGCCATTCCAGCCGCTTTACTAGCAATCTCCCTCCTTGGAGAATCAGCACCTTTAACCTCCTGTTCCGTACAGGTTGCAATTTGTCCTGAGGATGAACGGGAAGAGGGGGAACCAATGAGAGACTAGCTCTAGGTGTTGGGACAGGCACAGGTCACTCTATTTTCCCATCAGGAAGAAGAATTAACCACAGGCTCAGCCTGCCGCCCGGGACCAGAATAGGGCCTGAAGCAATCCTGCGCTTTTGCGGCCAGCTCCCAAGAAAGCGAGTTGAAAAATGGAGCTCAGGGGCACTGCAATTCACAAACCTGCAGACTTATAAATGATGACTCTCGTCCACAAATATATTGAGGGAAGGCAACGAAGAGGATTGGAAAGCAAGGCAGAATTGCAGGAAACAGATTTCAGGAGGGAGATTCGAATCGCCTTTAAAGCACAGGAAAAGCGGCAAAACCTCGACAATGATGCCCTTGGCCAAAAAGGGCGTATGCGTTTTTTCCTGAATATATTCAGGAAAAAACGCATACGCCCTTTTTGGCCAACCAAGCAACCTGGAAAGGCAAATCAGCGCTACAAAGAAGTCTCGCTTCCCATCGGTCAAAAGGGCCATGCTGAATAAAGTGTCAAAACCAGAAATGCAAAACAGGCCATGGAGAAACGGGAGCCTGGCTACGCTGATGGGCGGGATGTAAATTGCCAACAGCCACTCTGGAGAAGTGCACGGTGTGTCCTGAAACATCGAAAAAAATCAGCTTAGGGAGCATAGGGCACTTCCACTCATGGGCGTATAAATTGGGAAAACTAAAAATCAGCAAGACACAGGCACCCCAAAGTTTAGGGCTGCTCTGTTGACAAGAACCTCCACTTCGTTACACCTTAAATATCCCAGGAAAGAGAAAAATGGATAAAGAAGTTGTGGTCCTTATGTACAATGGAATATCACTCAGCCATGAAATCAACGTCATAAGGCTAGTAGCAGCAAGATGAGTGGATTTAGGTAGGACGATTCGAAGTGAAATAAGTCACACAGAAAAAGATACTTATCATAAGATATCACTTATAGAGGGAATATAAAAACCGCTACCCTTGAACTGAATTACAAATCAGAGCAGGGTAACACGTTTAGAAAACACACTATGGCTGCTTAACGGGAAAGGTGAGGTGGGGTGATGCATAAAACAAGGGTTTCAAATTAGCTCAGATACCGTTCCATAAACCCAATAGGTAACAGACAAGACCTACTCCTTGCTCAGTGAATTGGACTCAACACCCCCTATTCACCGCCCAAGAATATATCTGACTAGTAAGAATCTTAAAACCTATGCATTGATATCTCTCTGTAAGTGAGTCCAGTGGGTGTAAAGCGGCAAAAACACAGCAGTGAAAAGCAGGTAAACCCCATTATAAAAATCAATTACTTTTAAAAACCCGTGAAACAAAGACAGTGAAAGAGAGAGAAATTCTTACAAAATTCGTTCAGGGGCTGTGATGCCACCTGGATTGACCATATCTAGACCCACAGTTGATTGAGACATTAGGGTGGACACTCTTGGGGCTGAGAGGTTTGGTGAGGTTGGGTGAGCAAACGCAGACCCTTTAAAGTAATACTGCGTGGTACCCATCCCATGGGTCCCAAATATCCAGGTTCAAGGGCATCTTCCTACATCGAAAGCATGCATGAGAAACCCAGAAGATGGTACACCGTGTGATCCGGAAAGGTTTTCAAAACGCACCTCATTTCTCATCTCCTTGTGCTCGGGTTTGCCATTCCAGCCGCTTTACTAGCAATCTCCCTCCTTGGAGAATCAGCACCTTTAACCTCCTGTTCCGTACAGGTTGCAATTTGTCCTGAGGATGAACGGGAAGAGGGGGAACCAATGAGAGACTAGCTCTACGTGTTGGGACAGGCACAGGTCACTCTATTTTCCCATCAGGAAGAAGAATTAACCACAGGCTCAGCCTGCCGCCCGGGACCAGAATAGGGCCTGAAGCAATCCTGCGCTTTTGCGGCCAGCTCCCAAGAAAGCGAGTTGAAAAATGGAGCTCAGGGGCACTGCAATTCACAAACCTGCAGACTTATAAATGATGACTCTCGTCCACAAATATATTGAGGGAAGGCAACGAAGAGGATTGGAAAGCAAGGCAGAATTGCAGGAAACAGATTTCAGGAGGGAGATTCGAATCGCCTTTAAAGCACAGGAAAAGCGGCAAAACCTCGACAATGATGCCCTTGGCCAAAAAGGGCGTATGCGTTTTTTCCTGAATATATTCAGGAAAAAACGCATACGCCCTTTTTGGCCAACCAAGCAACCTGGAAAGGCAAATCAGCGCTACAAAGAAGTCTCGCTTCCCATCGGTCAAAAGGGCCATGCTGAATAAAGTGTCAAAACCAGAAATGCAAAACAGGCCATGGAGAAACGGGAGCCTGGCTACGCTGATGGGCGGGATGTAAATTGCCAACAGCCACTCTGGAGAAGTGCACGGTGTGTCCTGAAACATCGAAAAAAATCAGCTTAGGGAGCATAGGGCACTTCCACTCATGGGCGTATAAATTGGGAAAACTAAAAATCAGCAAGACACAGGCACCCCAAAGTTTAGGGCTGCTCTGTTGACAAGAACCTCCACTTCGTTACACCTTAAATATCCCAGGAAAGAGAAAAATGGATAAAGAAGTTGTGGTCCTTATGTACAATGGAATATCACTCAGCCATGAAATCAACGTCATAAGGCTAGTAGCAGCAAGATGAGTGGATTTAGGTAGGACGATTCTAAGTGAAATAAGTCACACAGAAAAAGATACTTATCATAAGATATCACTTATAGAGGGAATATAAAAACCGCTACCCTTGAACTGAATTACAAATCAGAGCAGGGTAACACGTTTAGAAAACACACTATGGCTGCTTAACGGGAAAGGTGAGGTGGGGTGATGCATAAAACAAGGGTTTCAAATTAGCTCAGATACCGTTCCATAAACCCAATAGGTAATAGACAAGACCTACTCCTTGCTCAGTGAATTGGACTCAACACCCCCTATTCACCGCCCAAGAATATATCTGACTAGTAAGAATCTTAAAACCTATGCATTGATATCTCTCTGTAAGTGAGTCCAGTGGGTGTAAAGCGGCAAAAACACAGCAGTGAAAGGCAGGTAAACCCCATTATAAAAATCAATTACTTTTAAAAACCCATGAAACAAAGACAGTGAAAGAGAGAGAAATTCTTACAAAATTCGTTCAGGGGCTGTGATGCCACCTGGATTGACCATATCTAGACCCACAGTTGATTGAGACATAAGGGTGGACACGCTTGGGGCTGAGAGGTTTGGTGAGGTTGGGTGAGCAAACGCAGACCCTTTAAAGTAATACTGCGTGGTACCCATCCCATGGGTCCCAAATCTCCAGGTTCAAGGGCATCTTCCTACATCGAAAGCATGCATGAGAAACCCAGAAGATGGTACACCGTGTGATCCGGAAAGGTTTTCAAAACGCACCTCATTTCTCATCTCCTTGTGCTCGGGTTTGCCATTCCAGGCGCTTTACTAGCAATCTCCCTCCTTGGAGAATCAGCACCTTTAACCTCCTGTTCCGTACAGGTTGCAATTTGTCCTGAGGATGAAGGGGAAGAGGGGGAACCAATGAGAGACTAGCTCTAGGTGTTGGGACAGGCACAGGTCACTCTATTTTCCCATCAGGAAGAAGAATTAACCACAGGCTCAGCCTGCCGCCCGGGACCAGAATAGGGCCGGAAGCAATCCTGCGCTTTTGCGGCCAGCTCCCAAGAAAGCGAGTTGAAAAATGGAGCTCAGGGGCACTGCAATTCACAAACCTGCAGACTTAGAAATGATGACTCTCGTCCACAAATATATTGAGGGAAGGCAACGAAGAGGATTGGAAAGCAAGGCAGAATTGCAGGAAACAGATTTCAGGAGGGAGATTCGAATCGCCTTTAAAGCACAGGAAAAGCGGCAAAACCTCGACAATGATGCCCTTGGCCAAAAAGGGCGTATGCGTTTCTTCCTGAATATATTCAGGAAAAAACGCATACGCCCTTTTTGGCCAACCAAGCAACCTGGAAAGGCAAATCAGCGCTACAAAGAAGTCTCGCTTCCCATCGGTCAAAAGGGCCATGCTGAATAAAGTGTCAAAACCAGAAATGCAAAACAGGCCATGGAGAAACGGGAGCCTGGCTACGCTGATGGGCGGGATGTAAATTGCCAACAGCCACTCTGGAGAAGTGCACGGTGTGTCCTGAAACATCGAAAAAAATCAGCTTAGGGAGCATAGGGCACTTCCACTCATGGGCGTATAAATTGGGAAAACTAAAAATCAGCAAGACACAGGCACCCCAAAGTTTAGGGCTGCTCTGTTGACAAGAACCTCCACTTCGTTACACCTTAAATATCCCAGGAAAGAGAAAAATGGATAAAGAAGTTGTGGTCCTTATGTACAATGGAATATCACTCAGCCATGAAATCAACGTCATAAGGCTAGTAGCAGCAAGATGAGTGGATTTAGGTAGGACGATTCTAAGTGAAATAAGTCACACAGAAAAAGATACTTATCATAAGATATCACTTATAGAGGGAATATAAAAACCGCTACCCTTGAACTGAATTACAAATCAGAGCAGGGTCACACGTTTAGAAAACACACTATGGCTGCTTAACGGGAAAGGTGAGGTGGGGTGATGCATAAAACAAGGGTTTCAAATTAGCTCAGATACCGTTCCATAAACCCAATAGGTAATAGACAAGACCTACTCCTTGCTCAGTGAATTGGACTCAACACCCCCTATTCACCGCCCAAGAATATATCTGATTAGTAAGAATCTTAAAACCTATGCATTGATATCTCTCTGTAAGTGAGTCCAGTGGGTGTAAAGGGGCAAAAACACAGCAGTGAAAAGCAGGTAAACCCCATTATAAAAATCAATTACTTTTAAAAACCCGTGAAACAAAGACAGTGAAAGAGAGAGAAATTCTTACAAAATTCGTTCAGGGGCTGTGATGCCACCTGGATTGACCATATCTAGACCCACAGTTGATTGAGACATAAGGGTGGACACTCTTGGGGCTGAGAGGTTTGGTGAGGTTGGGTGAGCAAACGCAGACCCTTTAAAGTAATACTGCGTGGTACCCATCCCATGGGTCCCAAATCTCCAGGTTCAAGGGCATCTTCCTACATCGAAAGCATGCATGAGAAACCCAGAAGATGGTACACCGTGCGATACGGAAAGGTTTTCAAAACGCACCTCATTTCTCATCTCCTTGTGCTCGGGTTTGCCATTCCAGCCGCTTTACTAGCAATCTCCCTCCTTGGAGAATCAGCACCTTTAACCTCCTGTTCCGTACAGGTTGCAATTTGTCCTGAGGATGAACGGGAAGAGGGGGAACCAATGAGAGACTAGCTCTAGGTGTTGGGACAGGCACAGGTCACTCTATTTTCCCATCAGGAAGAAGAATTAACCACAGGCTCAGCCTGCCGCCCGGGACCAGAATAGGGCCTGAAGCAATCCTGCGCTTTTGCGGCCAGCTCCCAAGAAAGCGAGTTGAAAAATGGAGCTCAGGGGCACTGCAATTCACAAACCTGCAGACTTAGAAATGATGACTCTCGTCCACAAATATATTGAGGGAAGGCAACGAAGAGGATTGGAAAGCAAGGCAGAATTGCAGGAAACAGATTTCAGGAGGGAGATTCGAATCGCCTTTAAAGCACAGGAAAAGCGGCAAAACCTCGACAATGATGCCCTTGGCCAAAAAGGGCGTATGCGTTTTTTCCTGAATATATTCAGGAAAAAACGCATACGCCCTTTTTGGCCAACCAAGCAACCTGGAAAGGCAAATCAGCGCTACAAAGAAGTCTCGCTTCCCATCGGTCAAAAGGGCCATGCTGAATAAAGTGTCAAAACCAGAAATGCAAAACAGGCCATGGAGAAACGGGAGCCTGGCTACGCTGATGGGCGGGATGTAAATTGCCAACAGCCACTCTGGAGAAGTGCACGGTGTGTCCTGAAACATCGAAAAAAATCAGCTTAGGGAGCATAGGGCACTTCCACTCATGGGCGTATAAATTGGGAAAACTAAAAATCAGCAAGACACAGGCACCCCAAAGTTTAGGGCTGCTCTGTTGACAAGAACCTCCACTTCGTTACACCTTAAATATCCCAGGAAAGAGAAAAATGGATAAAGAAGTTGTGGTCCTTATGTACAATGGAATATCACTCAGCCATGAAATCAACGTCATAAGGCTAGTAGCAGCAAGATGAGTGGATTTAGGTAGGACGATTCGAAGTGAAATAAGTCACACAGAAAAAGATACTTATCATAAGATATCACTTATAGAGGGAATATAAAAACCGCTACCCTTGAACTGAATTACAAATCAGAGCAGGGTAACACGTTTAGAAAACACACTATGGCTGCTTAACGGGAAAGGTGAGGTGGGGTGATGCATAAAACAAGGGTTTCAAATTAGCTCAGATACCGTTCCATAAACCCAATAGGTAATAGACAAGACCTACTCCTTGCTCAGTGAATTGGACTCAACACCCCCTATTCACCGCCCAAGAATATATCTGACTAGTAAGAATCTTAAAACCTATGCATTGATATCTCTCTGTAAGTGAGTCCAGTGGGTGTAAAGCGGCAAAAACACAGCAGTGAAAAGCAGGTAAACCCCATTATAAAAATCAATTACTTTTAAAAACCCGTGAAACAAAGACAGTGAAAGAGAGAGAAATTCTTACAAAATTCGTTCAGGGGCTGTGATGCCACCTGGATTGACCATATCTAGACCCACAGTTGATTGAGACATAAGGGTGGACACTCTTGGGGCTGAGAGGTTTGGTGAGGTTGGGTGAGCAAACGCAGACCCTTTAAAGTAATACTGCGTGGTACCCATCCCATGGGTCCCAAATCTCCAGGTTCAAGGGCATCTTCCTACATCGAAAGCATGCATGAGAAACCCAGAAGATGGTACACCGTGCGATCCGGAAAGGTTTTCAAAACGCACCTCATTTCTCATCTCCTTGTGCTCGGGTTTGCCATTCCAGCCGCTTTACTAGCAATCTTCCTCCTTGGAGAATCAGCACCTTTAACCTCCTGTTCCGTACAGGTTGCAATTTGTCCTGAGGATGAACGGGAAGAGGGGGAACCAATGAGAGACTAGCTCTACGTGTTGGGACAGGCACAGGTCACTCTATTTTCCCATCAGGAAGAAGAATTAACCACAGGCTCAGCCTGCCGCCCGAGACCAGAATAGGGCCTGAAGCAATCCTGCGCTTTTGCGCCCAGCTCCCAAGAAAGCGAGTTGAAAAATGGAGCTCAGGGGCACTGCAATTCACAAACCTGCAGACTTAGAAATGATGACTCTCGTCCACAAATATATTGAGGGAAGGCAACGAAGAGGATTGGAAAGCAAGGCAGAATTGCAGGAAACAGATTTCAGGAGGGAGATTCGAATCGCCTTTAAAGCACAGGAAAAGCGGCAAAACCTCGACAATGATGCCCTTGGCCAAAAAGGGCGTATGCGTTTTTTCCTGAATATATTCAGGAAAAAACGCATACGCCCTTTTTGGCCAACCAAGCAACCTGGAAAGGCAAATCAGCGCTACAAAGAAGTCTCGCTTCCCATCGGTCAAAAGGGCCATGCTGAATAAAGTGTCAAAACCAGAAATGCAAAACAGGCCATGGAGAAACGGGAGCCTGGCTACGCTGATGGGCGGGATGTAAATTGCCAACAGCCACTCTGGAGAAGTGCACGGTGTGTCCTGAAACATCGAAAAAAATCAGCTTAGGGAGCATAGGGCACTTCCACTCATGGGCGTATAAATTGGGAAAACTAAAAATCAGCAAGACACAGGCACCCCAAAGTTTAGGGCTGCTCTGTTGACAAGAACCTCCACTTCGTTACACCTTAAATATCCCAAGAAAGAGAAAAATGGATAAAGAAGTTGTGGTCCTTATGTACAATGGAATATCACTCAGCCATGAAATCAACGTCATAAGGCTAGTAGCAGCAAGATGAGTGGATTTAGGTAGGACGATTCTAAGTGAAATAAGTCACACAGAAAAAGATACTTATCATAAGATATCACTTATAGAGGGAATATAAAAACCGCTACCCTTGAACTGAATTACAAATCAGAGCAGGGTCACACGTTTAGAAAACACACTATGGCTGCTTAACGGGAAAGGTGAGGTGGGGTGATGCATAAAACAAGGGTTTCAAATTAGCTCAGATACCGTTCCATAAACCCAATAGGTAATAGACAAGACCTACTCCTTGCTCAGTGAATTGGACTCAACACCCCCTATTCACCGCCCAAGAATATATCTGACTAGTAAGAATCTTAAAACCTATGCATTGATATCTCTCTGTAAGTGAGTCCAGTGGGTGTAAAGCGGCAAAAACACAGCAGTGAAAAGCAGGTAAACCCCATTATAAAAATCAATTACTTTTAAAAACCCGTGAAACAAAGACAGTGAAAGAGAGAGAAATTCTTACAAAATTCGTTCAGGGGCTGTGATGCCACCTGGATTGACCATATCTAGACCCACAGCTGATTGAGACATAAGGGTGGACACTCTTGGGGCTGAGAGGTTTGGTGAGGTTGGGTGAGCAAACGCAGACCCTTTAAAGTAATACTGTGTGGTACCCATCCCATGGGTCCCAAATCTCCAGGTTCAAGGGCATCTTCCTACATCGAAAGCATGCATGAGAAACCCAGAAGATGGTACACCGTGTGATCCGGAAAGGTTTTCAAAACGCACCTCATTTCTCATCTCCTTGTGCTCGGGTTTGCCATTCCAGCCGCTTTACTAGCAATCTCCCTCCTTGGAGAATCAGCACCTTTAACCTCCTGTTCCGTACAGGTTGCAATTTGTCCTGAGGATGAACGGGAAGAGGGGGAACCAATGAGAGACTAGCTCTAGGTGTTGGGACAGGCACAGGTCACTCTATTTTCCCATCAGGAAGAAGAATTAACCACAGGCTCAGCCTGCCGCCCGGGACCAGAATAGGGCCGGAAGCAATCCTGCGCTTTTGCGGCCAGCTCCCAAGAAAGCAAGTTGAAAAATGGAGCTCAGGGGCACTGCAATTCACAAACCTGCAGACTTATAAATGATGACTCTCGTCCACAAATATATTGAGGGAAGGCAACGAAGAGGATTGGAAAGCAAGGCAGAATTGCAGGAAACAGATTTCAGGAGGGAGATTCGAATCGCCTTTAAAGCACAGGAAAAGCGGCAAAACCTCGACAATGATGCCCTTGGCCAAAAAGGGCGTATGCGTTTTTTCCTGAATATATTCAGGAAAAAACGCATACGCCCTTTTTGGCCAACCAAGCAACCTGGAAAGGCAAATCAGCGCTACAAAGAAGTCTCGCTTCCCATCGGTCAAAAGGGCCATGCTGAATAAAGTGTCAAAACCAGAAATGCAAAACAGGCCATGGAGAAACGGGAGCCTGGCTACGCTGATGGGCGGGATGTAAATTGCCAACAGCCACTCTGGAGAAGTGCACGGTGTGTCCTGAAACATCGAAAAAAATCAGCTTAGGGAGCATAGGGCACTTCCACTCATGGGCGTATAAATTGGGAAAACTAAAAATCAGCAAGACACAGGCACCCCAAAGTTTAGGGCTGCTCTGTTGACAAGAACCTCCACTTCGTTACACCTTAAATATCCCAGGAAAGAGAAAAATGGATAAAGAAGTTGTGGTCCTTATGTACAATGGAATGTCACTCAGCCATGAAATCAACGTCATAAGGCTAGTAGCAGCAAGATGAGTGGATTTAGGTAGGACGATTCTAAGTGAAATAAGTCACACAGAAAAAGATACTTATCATAAGATATCACTTATAGAGGGAATATAAAAACCGCTACCCTTGAACTGAATTACAAATCAGAGCAGGGTCACACGTTTAGAAAACACACTATGGCTGCTTAACGGGAAAGGTGAGGTGGGGTGATGCATAAAACAAGGGTTTCAAATTAGCTCAGATACCGTTCCATAAACCCAATAGGTAATAGACAAGACCTACTCCTTGCTCAGTGAATTGGACTCAACACCCCCTATTCACCGCCCAAGAATATATCTGACTAGTAAGAATCTTAAAACCTATGCATTGATATCTCTCTGTAAGTGAGTCCAGTGGGTGTAAAGCGGCAAAAACACAGCAGTGAAAAGCAGGTTAACCCCATTATAAAAATCAATTACTTTTAAAAACCCGTGAAACAAAGACAGTGAAAGAGAGAGAAATTCTTACAAAATTCGTTCAGGGGCTGTGATGCCACCTGGATTGACCATATCTAGACCCACAGCTGATTGAGACATAAGGGTGGACACTCTTGGGGCTGAGAGGTTTGGTGAGGTTGGGTGAGCAAACGCAGACCCTTTAAAGTAATACTGCGTGGTACCCATCCCATGGGTCCCAAATCTCCAGGTTCAAGGGCATCTTCCTACATCGAAAACATGCATGAGAAACCCAGAAGATGGTACACCGTGTGATCCGGAAAGGTTTTCAAAACGCACCTCATTTCTCATCTCCTTGTGCTCGGGTTTGCCATTCCAGCCGCTTTACTAGCAATCTCCCTCCTTGGAGAATCAGCACCTTTAACCTCCTGTTCCGTACAGGTTGCAATTTGTCCTGAGGATGAACGGGAAGAGGGGGAACCAATGAGAGACTAGCTCTAGGTGTTGGGACAGGCACAGGTCACTCTATTTTCCCATCAGGAAGAAGAATTAACCACAGGCTCAGCCTGCCGCCCGGGACCAGAATAGGGCCTGAAGCAATCCTGCGCTTTTGCGGCCAGCTCCCAAGAAAGCGAGTTGAAAAATGGAGCTCAGGGGCACTGCAATTCACAAACCTGCAGACTTATAAATGATGACTCTCGTCCACAAATATATTGAGGGAAGGCAACGAAGAGGATTGGAAAGCAAGGCAGAATTGCAGGAAACAGATTTCAGGAGGGAGATTCGAATCGCCTTTAAAGCACAGGAAAAGCGGCAAAACCTCGACAATGATGCCCTTGGCCAAAAAGGGCGTATGCGTTTTTTCCTGAATTTATTCAGGAAAAAACGCATACGCCCTTTTTGGCCAACCAAGCAACCTGGAAAGGCAAATCAGCGCTACAAAGAAGTCTCGCTTCCCATCGGTCAAAAGGGCCATGCTGAATAAAGTGTCAAAACCAGAAATGCAAAACAGGCCATGGAGAAACGGGAGCCTGGCTACGCTGATGGGCGGGATGTAAATTGCCAACAGCCACTCTGGAGAAGTGCACGGTGTGTCCTGAAACATCGAAAAAAATCAGCTTAGGGAGCATAGGGCACTTCCACTCATGGGCGTATAAATTGGGAAAACTAAAAATCAGCAAGACACAGGCACCCCAAAGTTTAGGGCTGCTCTGTTGACAAGAACCTCCACTTCGTTACACCTTAAATATCCCAGGAAAGAGAAAAATGGATAAAGAAGTTGTGGTCCTTATGTACAATGGAATATCACTCAGCCATGAAATCAACGTCATAAGGCTAGTAGCAGCAAGATGAGTGGATTTAGGTAGGACGATTCGAAGTGAAATAAGTCACACAGAAAAAGATACTTATCATAAGATATCACTTATAGAGGGAATATAAAAACCGCTACCCTTGAACTGAATTACAAATCAGAGCAGGGTTACACGTTTAGAAAACACACTATGGCTGCTTAACGGGAAAGGTGAGGTGGGGTGATGCATAAAACAAGGGTTTCAAATTAGCTCAGATACCGTTCCATAAACCCAATAGGTAATAGACAAGACCTACTCCTTGCTCAGTGAATTGGACTCAACACCCCCTATTCACCGCCCAAGAATATATCTGACTAGTAAGAATCTTAAAACCTATGCATTGATATCTCTCTGTAAGTGAGTCCAGTGGGTGTAAAGCGGCAAAAACACAGCAGTGAAAAGCAGGTAAACCCCATTATAAAAATCAATTACTTTTAAAAACCCGTGAAACAAAGACAGTGAAAGAGAGAGAAATTCTTACAAAATTCGTTCAGGGGCTGTGATGCCACCTGGATTGACCATATCTAGACCCACAGTTGATTGAGACATAAGGGTGGACACTCTTGGGGCTGAGAGGTTTGGTGAGGTTGGGTGAGCAAACGCAGACCCTTTAAAGTAATACTGCGTGGTACCCATCCCATGGGTCCCAAATCTCCAGGTTCAAGGGCATCTTCCTACATCGAAAGCATGCATGAGAAACCCAGAAGATGGTACACCGTGCGATCCGGAAAGGTTTTCAAAACGCACCTCATTTCTCATCTCCTTGTGCTCGGGTTTGCAATTCCAGCCGCTTTACTAGCAATCTCCCTCCTTGGAGAATCAGCACCTTTAACCTCCTGTTCCGTACAGGTTGCAATTTGTCCTGAGGATGAACGGGAAGAGGGGGAACCAATGAGAGACTAGCTCTACGTGTTGGGACAGGCACAGGTCACTCTATTTTCCCATCAGGAAGAAGAATTAACCACAGGCTCAGCCTGCCGCCCGGGACCAGAATAGGGCCTGAAGCAATCCTGCGCTTTTGCGGCCAGCTCCCAAGAAAGCGAGTTGAAAAATGGAGCTCAGGGGCACTGCAATTCACAAACCTGCAGACTTATAAATGATGACTCTCGTCCACAAATATATTGAGGGAAGGCAACGAAGAGGATTGGAAAGCAAGGCAGAATTGCAGGAAACAGATTTCAGGAGGGAGATTCGAATCGCCTTTAAAGCACAGGAAAAGCGGCAAAACCTCGACAATGATGCCCTTGGCCAAAAAGGGCGTATGCGTTTTTTCCTGAATATATTCAGGAAAAAACGCATACGCCCTTTTTGGCCAACCAAGCAACCTGGAAAGGCAAATCAGCGCTACAAAGAAGTCTCGCTTCCCATCGGTCAAAAGGGCCATGCTGAATAAAGTGTCAAAACCAGAAATGCAAAACAGGCCATGGAGAAACGGGAGCCTGGCTACGCTGATGGGCGGGATGTAAATTGCCAACAGCCACTCTGGAGAAGTGCACGGTGTGTCCTGAAACATCGAAAAAAATCAGCTTAGGGAGCATAGGGCACTTCCACTCATGGGCGTATAAATTGGGAAAACTAAAAATCAGCAAGACACAGGCACCCCAAAGTTTAGGGCTGCTCTGTTGACAAGAACCTCCACTTCGTTACACCTTAAATATCCCAGGAAAGAGAAAAATGGATAAAGAAGTTGTGGTCCTTATGTACAATGGAATATCACTCAGCCATGAAATCAACGTCATAAGGCTAGTAGCAGCAAGATGAGTGGATTTAGGTAGGACGATTCTAAGTGAAATAAGTCACACAGAAAAAGATACTTATCATAAGATATCACTTATAGAGGGAATATAAAAACCGCTACCCTTGAACTGAATTACAAATCAGAGCAGGGTAACACGTTTAGAAAACACACTATGGCTGCTTAACGGGAAAGGTGAGGTGGGGTGATGCATAAAAAAAGGGTTTCAAATTAGCTCAGATACCGTTCCATAAACCCAATAGGTAATAGACAAGACCTACTCCTTGCTCAGTGAATTGGACTCAACACCCCCTATTCACCGCCCAAGAATATATCTGACTAGTAAGAATCTTAAAAGCTATGCATTGATATCTCTCTGTAAGTGAGTCCAGTGGGTGTAAAGCGGCAAAAACACAGCAGTGAAAGGCAGGTAAACCCCATTATAAAAATCAATTACTTTTAAAAACCCGTGAAACAAAGACAGTGAAAGAGAGAGAAATTCTTACAAAATTCGTTCAGGGGCTGTGATGCCACCTGGATTGACCATATCTAGACCCACAGTTGATTGAGACATAAGGGTGGACACTCTTGGGGCTGAGAGATTTGGTGAGGTTGGGTGAGCAAACGCAGACCCTTTAAAGTAATACTGCGTGGTACCCATCCCATGGGTCCCAAATCTCCAGGTTCAAGGGCATCTTCCTACATCGAAAGCATGCATGAGAAACCCAGAAGATGGTACACCGTGTGATACGGAAAGGTTTTCAAAACGCACCTCATTTCTCATCTCCTTGTGCTCGGGTTTGCCATTCCAGCCGCTTTACTAGCAATCTCCCTCCTTGGAGAATCAGCACCTTTAACCTCCTGTTCCGTACAGGTTGCAATTTGTCCTGAGGATGAACGGGAAGAGGGGGAACCAATGAGAGACTAGCTCTAGGTGTTGGGACAAGCACAGGTCACTCTATTTTCCCATCAGGAAGAAGAATTAACCACAGGCTCAGCCTGCCGCCCGGGACCAGAATAGGGCCTCAAGCAATCCTGCGCTTTTGCGGCCAGCTCCCAAGAAAGAGAGTTGAAAAATGGAGCTCAGGGGCACTGCAATTCACAAACCTGCAGACTTATAAATGATGACTCTCGTCCACAAATATATTGAGGGAAGGCAACGAAGAGGATTGGAAAGCAAGGCAGAATTGCAGGAAACAGATTTCAGGAGGGAGATTCGAATCGCCTTTAAAGCACAGGAAAAGCGGCAAAACCTCGACAATGATGCCCTTGGCCAAAAAGGGCGTATGCGTTTTTTCCTGAATATATTCAGGAAAAAACGCATACGCCCTTTTTGGCCAACCAAGCAACCTGGAAAGGCAAATCAGCGCTACAAAGAAGTCTCGCTTCCCATCGGTCAAAAGGGCCATGCTGAATAAAGTGTCAAAACCAGAAATGCAAAACAGGCCATGGAGAAACGGGAGCCTGGCTACGCTGATGGGCGGGATGTAAATTGCCAACAGCCACTCTGGAGAAGTGCACGGTGTGTCCTGAAACATCGAAAAAACATCAGCTTAGGGAGCATAGGGCACTTCCACTCATGGGCGTATAAATTGGGAAAACTAAAAATCAGCAAGACACAGGCACCCCAAAGGTTAGGGCTGCTCTGTTGACAAGAACCTCCACTTCGTTACACCTTAAATATCCCAGGAAAGAGAAAAATGGATAAAGAAGTTGTGGTCCTTATGTACAATGGAATATCACTCAGCCATGAAATCAACGTCATAAGGCTAGTAGCAGCAAGATGAGTGGATTTAGGTAGGACGATTCTAAGTGAAATAAGTCACACAGAAAAAGATACTTATCATAAGATATCACTTATAGAGGGAATATAAAAACCGCTACCCTTGAACTGAATTACAAATCAGAGCAGGGTCACACGTTTAGAAAACACACTATGGCTGCTTAACGGGAAAGGTGAGGTGGGGTGATGCATAAAACAAGGGTTTCAAATTAGCTCAGATACCGTTCCATAAACCCAATAGGTAATAGACAAGACCTACTCCTTGCTCAGTGAATTGGACTCAACACCCCCTATTCACCGCCCAAGAATATATCTGACTAGTAAGAATCTTAAAACCTATGCATTGATATCTCTCTGTAAGTGAGTCCAGTGGGTGTAAAGCGGCAAAAACACAGCAGTGAAAAGCAGGTAAACCCCATTATAAAAATCAATTACTTTTAAAAACCCGTGAAACAAAGACAGTGAAAGAGAGAGAAATTCTTACAAAATTCGTTCAGGGGCTGTGATGCCACCTGGATTGACCATATCTAGACCCACAGTTGATTGAGACATAAGGGTGGACACTCTTGGGGCTGAGAGGTTTGGTGAGGTTGGGTGAGCAAACGCAGACCCTTTAAAGTAATACTGCGTGGTACCCATCCCATGGGTCCCAAATCTCCAGGTTCAAGGGCATCTTCCTACATCGAAAGAATGCATGAGAAACCCAGAAGATGGTACACCGTGTGATCCGGAAAGGTTTTCAAAACGCACCTCATTTCTCATCTCCTTGTGCTCGGGTTTGCCATTCCAGCCGCTTTACTAGCAATCTCCCTCCTTGGAGAATCAGCACCTTTAACCTCCTGTTCCGTACAGGTTGCAAATTGTCCTGAGGATGAACGGGAAGAGGGGGAACCAATGAGAGACTAGCTCTAGGTGTTGGGACAGGCACAGGTCACTCTATTTTCCCATCAGGAAGAAGAATTAACCACAGGCTCAGCCTGCCGCCCGGGACCAGAATAGGGCCTGAAGCAATCCTGCGCTTTTGCGGCCAGCTCCCAAGAAAGCGAGTTGAAAAATGGAGCTCAGGGGCACTGCAATTCACAAACCTGCAGACTTAGAAATGATGACTCTCGTCCACAAATATATTGAGGGAAGGCAACGAAGAGGATTGGAAAGCAAGGCAGAATTGCAGGAAACAGATTTCAGGAGGGAGATTCGAATCGCCTTTAAAGCACAGGAAAAGCGGCAAAACCTCGACAATGATGCCCTTGGCCAAAAAGGGCGTATGCGTTTTTTCCTGAATATATTCAGGAAAAAACGCATACGCCCTTTTTGGCCAACCAAGCAACCTGGAAAGGCAAATCAGCGCTACAAAGAAGTCTCGCTTCCCATCGGTCAAAAGGGCCATGCTGAATAAAGTGTCAAAACCAGAAATGCAAAACAGGCCATGGAGAAACGGGAGCCTGTCTACGCTGATGGGCGGGATGTAAATTGCCAACAGCCACTCTGGAGAAGTGCACGGTGTGTCCTGAAACATCGAAAAAACATCAGCTTAGGGAGCATAGGGCATTGCCACTCATGGGCGTATAAATTGGGAAAACTAAAAATCAGCAAGACACAGGCACCCCAAAGGTTAGGGCTGCTCTGTTGACAAGAACCTCCACTTCGTTACACCTTAAATATCCCAGGAAAGAGAAAAATGGATAAAGAAGTTGTGGTCCTTATGTACAATGGAATATCACTCAGCCATGAAATCAACGTCATAAGGCTAGTAGCAGCAAGATGAGTGGATTTAGGTAGGACGATTCTAAGTGAAATAAGTCACACAGAAAAAGATACTTATCATAAGATATCACTTATAGAGGGAATATAAAAACCGCTACCCTTGAACTGAATTACAAATCAGAGCAGGGTCACACGTTTAGAAAACACACTATGGCTGCTTAACCGGAAAGGTGAGGTGGGGTGATGCATAAAACAAGGGTTTCAAATTAGCTCAGATACCGTTCCATAAACCCAATAGGTAATAGACAAGACCTACTCCTTGCTCAGTGAATTGGACTCAACACCCCCTATTCACCGCCCAAGAATATATCTGACTAGTAAGAATCTTAAAACCTATGCACTGATATCTCTCTGTAAGTGAGTCCAGTGGGTGTAAAGCGGCAAAAACACAGCAGTGAAAAGCAGGTAAACCCCATTATAAAAATCAATTACTTTTAAAAACCCGTGAAACAAAGACAGTGAAAGAGAGAGAAATTCTTACAAAATTCGTTCAGGGGCTGTGATGCCACCTGGATTGACCATATCTAGACCCACAGTTGATTGAGACATAAGGGTGGACACTCTTGGGGCTGAGAGGTTTGGTGAGGTTGTGTGAGCAAACGCAGACCCTTTAAAGTAATACTGCGTGGTACCCATCACATGGGTCCCAAATCTCCAGGTTCAAGGGCATCTTCCTACATCGAAAGCATGCATGAGAAACCCAGAAGATGGTACACCGTGCGATCCGGAAAGGTTTTCAAAACGCACCTCATTTCTCATCTCCTTGTGCTCGGGTTTGCCATTCCAGCCGCTTTACTAGCAATCTCCCTCCTTGGAGAATCAGCACCTTTAACCTCCTGTTCCGTACAGGTTGCAATTTGTCCTGAGGATGAACGGGAAGAGGGGGAACCAATGAGAGACTAGCTCTAGGTGTTGGGACAGGCACAGGTCACTCTATTTTCCCATCAGGAAGAAGAATTAACCACAGGCTCAGCCTGCCGCCCGGGACCAGAATAGGGCCTGAAGCAATCCTGCGCTTTTGCGGCCAGCTCCCAAGAAAGCGAGTTGAAAAATGGAGCTCAGGGGCACTGCAATTCACAAACCTGCAGACTTAGAAATGATGACTCTCGTCCACAAATATATTGAGGGAAGGCAACGAAGAGGATTGGAAAGCAAGGCAGAATTGCAGGAAACAGATTTCAGGAGGGAGATTCGAATCGCCTTTAAAGCACAGGAAAAGCGGCAAAACCTCGACAATGATGCCCTTGGCCAAAAAGGGCGTATGCGTTTTTTCCTGAATATATTCAGGAAAAAACGCATACGCCCTTTTTGGCCAACCAAGCAACCTGGAAAGGCAAATCAGCGCTACAAAGAAGTCTCGCTTCCCATCGGTCAAAAGGGCCATGCTGAATAAAGTGTCAAAACCAGAAATGCAAAACAGGCCATGGAGAAACGGGAGCCTGGCTACGCTGATGGGCGGGATGTAAATTGCCAACAGCCACTCTGGAGAAGTGCACGGTGTGTCCTGAAACATCGAAAAAACATCAGCTTAGGGAGCATAGGGCATTTCCACTCATGGGCGTATAAATTGGGAAAACTAAAAATCAGCAAGACACAGGCACCCCAAAGGTTAGGGCTGCTCTGTTGACAAGAACCTCCACTTCGTTACACCTTAAATATCCCAGGAAAGAGAAAAATGGATAAAGAAGTTGTGGTCCTTATGTACAATGGAATATCACTCAGCCATGAAATCAACGTCATAAGGCTAGTAGCAGCAAGATGAGTGGATTTAGGTAGGACGATTCTAAGTGAAATAAGTCACACAGAAAAAGATACTTATCATAAGATATCACTTATAGAGGGAATATAAAAACCGCTACCCTTGAACTGAATTACAAATCAGAGCAGGGTCACACGTTTAGAAAACACACTATGGCTGCTTAACGGGAAAGGTGAGGTGGGGTGATGCATAAAACAAGGGTTTCAAATTAGCTCAGATACCGTTCCATAAACCCAATAGGTAATAGACAAGACCTACTCCTTGCTCAGTGAATTGGACTCAACACCCCCTATTCACCGCCCAAGAATATATCTGACTAGTAAGAATCTTAAAACCTATGCACTGATATCTCTCTGTAAGTGAGTCCAGTGGGTGTAAAGCGGCAAAAACACAGCAGTGAAAAGCAGGTAAACCCCATTATAAAAATCAATTACTTTTAAAAACCCGTGAAACAAAGACAGTGAAAGAGAGAGAAATTCTTACAAAATTCGTTCAGGGGCTGTGATGCCACCTGGATTGACCATATCTAGACCCACAGTTGATTGAGACATAAGGGTGGACACTCTTGGGGCTGAGAGGTTTGGTGAGGTTGGGTGAGCAAACGCAGACCCTTTAAAGTAATACTGCGTGGTACCCATCCCATGGGTCCCAAATCTCCAGGTTCAAGGGCATCTTCCTACATCGAAAGCATGCATGAGAAACCCAGAAGATGGTACACCGTGCGATCCGGAAAGGTTTTCAAAACGCACCTCATTTCTCATCTCCTTGTGCTCGGGTTTGCCATTCCAGCCGCTTTACTAGCAATCTCCCTCCTTGGAGAATCAGCACCTTTAACCTCCTGTTCCGTACAGGTTGCAATTTGTCCTGAGGATGAACGGGAAGAGGGGGAACCAATGAGAGACTAGCTCTAGGTGTTGGGACAGGCACAGGTCACTCTATTTTCCCATCAGGAAGAAGAATTAACCACAGGCTCAGCCTGCCGCCCGGGACCAGAATAGGGCCTGAAGCAATCCTGCGCTTTTGCGGCCAGCTCCCAAGAAAGCGAGTTGACAAATGGAGCTCAGGGGCACTGCAATTCACAAACCTGCAGACTTAGAAATGATGACTCTCGTCCACAAATATATTGAGGGAAGGCAACGAAGAGGATTGGAAAGCAAGGCAGAATTGCAGGAAACAGATTTCAGGAGGGAGATTCGAATCGCCTTTAAAGCACAGGAAAAGCGGCAAAACCTCGACAATGATGCCCTTGTCCAAAAAGGGCGTATGCGTTTTTTCCTGAATATATTCAGGAAAAAACGCATACGCCCTTTTTGGCCAACCAAGCAACCTGGAAAGGCAAATCAGCGTTACAAAGAAGTCTCGCTTCCCATCGGTCAAAAGGGCCATGCTGAATAAAGTGTCAAAACCAGAAATGCAAAACAGGCCATGGAGAAACGGGAGCCTGGCTACGCTGATGGGCGGGATGTAAATTGCCAACAGCCACTCTGGAGAAGTGCACGGTGTGTCCTGAAACATCGAAAAAAATCAGCTTAGGGAGCATAGGGCACTTCCACTCATGGGCGTATAAATTGGGAAAACTAAAAATCAGCAAGACACAGGCACCCCAAAGTTTAGGGCTGCTCTGTTGACAAGAACCTCCACTTCGTTACACCTTAAATATCCCAGGAAAGAGAAAAACGGATAAAGAAGTTGTGGTCCTTATGTACAATGGAATATCACTCAGCCATGAAATCAACGTCATAAGGCTAGTAGCAGCAAGATGAGTGGATTTAGGTAGGACGATTCTAAGTGAAATAAGTCACACAGAAAAAGATACTTATCATAAGATATCACTTATAGAGGGAATATAAAAACCGCTACCCTTGAACTGAATTACAAATCAGAGCAGGGTCACACGTTTAGAAAACACACTATGGCTGCTTAACGGGAAAGGTGAGGTGGGGTGATGCATAAAACAAGGGTTTCAAATTAGCTCAGATACCGTTCCATAAACCCAATAGGTAACAGACAAGACCTACTCCTTGCTCAGTGAATTGGACTCAACACCCCCTATTCACCGCCCAAGAATATATCTGACTAGTAAGTATCTTAAAACCTATGCATTGATATCTCTCTGTAAGTGAGTCCAGTGGGTGTAAAGCGGCAAAAACACAGCAGTGAAAAGCAGGTAAACCCCATTATAAAAATCAATTACTTTTAAAAACCCGTGAAACAAAGACAGTGAAAGAGAGAGAAATTCTTACAAAATTCGTTCAGGGGCTGTGATGCCACCTGGATTGACCATATCTAGACCCACAGTTGATTGAGACATAAGGGTGGACACTCTTGGGGCTGAGAGGTTTGGTGAGGTTGGGTGAGCAAACGCAGACCCTTTAAAGTAATACGGCATGGTACCCATCCCATGGGTCCCAAATCTTCAGGTTCAAGGGCATCTTCCTACATCGAAAGCATGCATGAGAAACCCAGAAGATGGTACACCGTGCGATCCGGAAAGGTTTTCAAAACGCACCTCATTTCTCATCTCCTTGTGCTCGGGTTTGCCATTCCAGCCGCTTTACTAGCAATCTCCCTCCTTGGAGAATCAGCACCTTTAACCTCCTGTTCCGTACAGGTTGCAATTTGTCCTGAGGATGAACGGGAAGAGGGGGAACCAATGAGAGACTAGCTCTAGGTGTTGGGACAGGCACAGGTCACTCTATTTTCCCATCAGGAAGAAGAATTAACCACAGGCTCAGCCTGCCGCCCGGGACCAGAATAGGGCCTGAAGCAATCCTGCGCTTTTGCGGCCAGCTCCCAAGAAAGCGAGTTGACAAATGGAGCTCAGGGGCACTGCAATTCACAAACCTGCAGACTTAGAAATGATGACTCTCGTCCACAAATATATTGAGGGAAGGCAACGAAGAGGATTGGAAAGCAAGGCAGAATTGCAGGAAACAGATTTCAGGAGGGAGATTCGAATCGCCTTTAAAGCACAGGAAAAGCGGCAAAACCTCGACAATGATGCCCTTGGCCAAAAAGGGCGTATGCGTTTTTTCCTGAATATATTCAGGAAAAAACGCATACGCCCTTTTTGGCCAACCAAGCAACCTGGAAAGGCAAATCAGCGCTACAAAGAAGTCTCGCTTCCCATCGGTCAAAAGGGCCATGCTGAATAAAGTGTCAAAACCAGAAATGCAAAACAGGCCATGGAGAAACGGGAGCCTGGCTACGCTGATGGGCGGGATGTAAATTGCCAACAGCCACTCTGGAGAAGTGCACGGTGTGTCCTGAAACATCGAAAAAAATCAGCTTAGGGAGCATAGGGCACTTCCACTCATGGGCGTATAAATTGGGAAAACTAAAAGTCAGCAAGACACAGGCACCCCAAAGTTTAGGGCTGCTCTGTTGACAAGAACCTCCACTTCGTTACACCTTAAATATCCCAGGAAAGAGAAAAATGGATAAAGAAGTTGTGGTCCTTATGTACAATGGAATATCACTCAGCCATGAAATCAACGTCATAAGGCTAGTAGCAGCAAGATGAGTGGATTTAGGTAGGACGATTCTAAGTGAAATAAGTCACACAGAAAAAGATACTTATCATAAGATATCACTTATAGAGGGAATATAAAAACCGCTACCCTTGAACTGAATTACAAATCAGAGCAGGGTCACACGTTTAGAAAACACACTATGGCTGCTTAACCGGAAAGGTGAGGTGGGGTGATGCATAAAACAAGGGTTTCAAATTAGCTCAGATACCGTTCCATAAACCCAATAGGTAATAGACAAGACCTACTCCTTGCTCAGTGAATTGGACTCAACACCCCCTATTCACCGCCCAAGAATATATCTGACTAGTAAGAATCTTAAAACCTATGCACTGATATCTCTCTGTAAGTGAGTCCAGTGGGTGTAAAGCGGCAAAAACACAGCAGTGAAAAGCAGGTAAACCCCATTATAAAAATCAATTACTTTTAAAAACCCGTGAAACAAAGACAGTGAAAGAGAGAGAAATTCTTACAAAATTCGTTCAGGGGCTGTGATGCCACCTGGATTGACCATATCTAGACCCACAGTTGATTGAGACATAAGGGTGGACACTCTTGGGGCTGAGAGGTTTGGTGAGGTTGTGTGAGCAAACGCAGACCCTTTAAAGTAATACTGCGTGGTACCCATCACATGGGTCCCAAATCTCCAGGTTCAAGGGCATCTTCCTACATCGAAAGCATGCATGAGAAACCCAGAAGATGGTACACCGTGCGATCCGGAAAGGTTTTCAAAACGCACCTCATTTCTCATCTCCTTGTGCTCGGGTTTGCCATTCCAGCCGCTTTACTAGCAATCTCCCTCCTTGGAGAATCAGCACCTTTAACCTCCTGTTCCGTACAGGTTGCAATTTGTCCTGAGGATGAACGGGAAGAGGGGGAACCAATGAGAGACTAGCTCTAGGTGTTGGGACAGGCACAGGTCACTCTATTTTCCCATCAGGAAGAAGAATTAACCACAGGCTCAGCCTGCCGCCCGGGACCAGAATAGGGCCTGAAGCAATCCTGCGCTTTTGCGGCCAGCTCCCAAGAAAGCGAGTTGAAAAATGGAGCTCAGGGGCACTGCAATTCACAAACCTGCAGACTTAGAAATGATGACTCTCGTCCACAAATATATTGAGGGAAGGCAACGAAGAGGATTGGAAAGCAAGGCAGAATTGCAGGAAACAGATTTCAGGAGGGAGATTCGAATCGCCTTTAAAGCACAGGAAAAGCGGCAAAACCTCGACAATGATGCCCTTGGCCAAAAAGGGCGTATGCGTTTTTTCCTGAATATATTCAGGAAAAAACGCATACGCCCTTTTTGGCCAACCAAGCAACCTGGAAAGGCAAATCAGCGCTACAAAGAAGTCTCGCTTCCCATCGGTCAAAAGGGCCATGCTGAATAAAGTGTCAAAACCAGAAATGCAAAACAGGCCATGGAGAAACGGGAGCCTGGCTACGCTGATGGGCGGGATGTAAATTGCCAACAGCCACTCTGGAGAAGTGCACGGTGTGTCCTGAAACATCGAAAAAACATCAGCTTAGGGAGCATAGGGCATTTCCACTCATGGGCGTATAAATTGGGAAAACTAAAAATCAGCAAGACACAGGCACCCCAAAGGTTAGGGCTGCTCTGTTGACAAGAACCTCCACTTCGTTACACCTTAAATATCCCAGGAAAGAGAAAAATGGATAAAGAAGTTGTGGTCCTTATGTACAATGGAATATCACTCAGCCATGAAATCAACGTCATAAGGCTAGTAGCAGCAAGATGAGTGGATTTAGGTAGGACGATTCTAAGTGAAATAAGTCACACAGAAAAAGATACTTATCATAAGATATCACTTATAGAGGGAATATAAAAACCGCTACCCTTGAACTGAATTACAAATCAGAGCAGGGTCACACGTTTAGAAAACACACTATGGCTGCTTAACGGGAAAGGTGAGGTGGGGTGATGCATAAAACAAGGGTTTCAAATTAGCTCAGATACCGTTCCATAAACCCAATAGGTAATAGACAAGACCTACTCCTTGCTCAGTGAATTGGACTCAACACCCCCTATTCACCGCCCAAGAATATATCTGACTAGTAAGAATCTTAAAACCTATGCACTGATATCTCTCTGTAAGTGAGTCCAGTGGGTGTAAAGCGGCAAAAACACAGCAGTGAAAAGCAGGTAAACCCCATTATAAAAATCAATTACTTTTAAAAACCCGTGAAACAAAGACAGTGAAAGAGAGAGAAATTCTTACAAAATTCGTTCAGGGGCTGTGATGCCACCTGGATTGACCATATCTAGACCCACAGTTGATTGAGACATAAGGGTGGACACTCTTGGGGCTGAGAGGTTTGGTGAGGTTGGGTGAGCAAACGCAGACCCTTTAAAGTAATACTGCGTGGTACCCATCCCATGGGTCCCAAATCTCCAGGTTCAAGGGCATCTTCCTACATCGAAAGCATGCATGAGAAACCCAGAAGATGGTACACCGTGCGATCCGGAAAGGTTTTCAAAACGCACCTCATTTCTCATCTCCTTGTGCTCGGGTTTGCCATTCCAGCCGCTTTACTAGCAATCTCCCTCCTTGGAGAATCAGCACCTTTAACCTCCTGTTCCGTACAGGTTGCAATTTGTCCTGAGGATGAACGGGAAGAGGGGGAACCAATGAGAGACTAGCTCTAGGTGTTGGGACAGGCACAGGTCACTCTATTTTCCCATCAGGAAGAAGAATTAACCACAGGCTCAGCCTGCCGCCCGGGACCAGAATAGGGCCTGAAGCAATCCTGCGCTTTTGCGGCCAGCTCCCAAGAAAGCGAGTTGACAAATGGAGCTCAGGGGCACTGCAATTCACAAACCTGCAGACTTAGAAATGATGACTCTCGTCCACAAATATATTGAGGGAAGGCAACGAAGAGGATTGGAAAGCAAGGCAGAATTGCAGGAAACAGATTTCAGGAGGGAGATTCGAATCGCCTTTAAAGCACAGGAAAAGCGGCAAAACCTCGACAATGATGCCCTTGGCCAAAAAGGGCGTATGCGTTTTTTCCTGAATATATTCAGGAAAAAACGCATACGCCCTTTTTGGCCAACCAAGCAACCTGGAAAGGCAAATCAGCGCTACAAAGAAGTCTCGCTTCCCATCGGTCAAAAGGGCCATGCTGAATAAAGTGTCAAAACCAGAAATGCAAAACAGGCCATGGAGAAACGGGAGCCTGGCTACGCTGATGGGCGGGATGTAAATTGCCAACAGCCACTCTGGAGAAGTGCACGGTGTGTCCTGAAACATCGAAAAAAATCAGCTTAGGGAGCATAGGGCACTTCCACTCATGGGCGTATAAATTGGGAAAACTAAAAATCAGCAAGACACAGGCACCCCAAAGTTTAGGGCTGCTCTGTTGACAAGAACCTCCACTTCGTTACACCTTAAATATCCCAGGAAAGAGAAAAACGGATAAAGAAGTTGTGGTCCTTATGTACAATGGAATATCACTCAGCCATGAAATCAACGTCATAAGGCTAGTAGCAGCAAGATGAGTGGATTTAGGTAGGACGATTCTAAGTGAAATAAGTCACACAGAAAAAGATACTTATCATAAGATATCACTTATAGAGGGAATATAAAAACCGCTACCCTTGAACTGAATTACAAATCAGAGCAGGGTCACACGTTTAGAAAACACACTATGGCTGCTTAACGGGAAAGGTGAGGTGGGGTGATGCATAAAACAAGGGTTTCAAATTAGCTCAGATACCGTTCCATAAACCCAATAGGTAACAGACAAGACCTACTCCTTGCTCAGTGAATTGGACTCAACACCCCCTATTCACCGCCCAAGAATATATCTGACTAGTAAGTATCTTAAAACCTATGCATTGATATCTCTCTGTAAGTGAGTCCAGTGGGTGTAAAGCGGCAAAAACACAGCAGTGAAAAGCAGGTAAACCCCATTATAAAAATCAATTACTTTTAAAAACCCGTGAAACAAAGACAGTGAAAGAGAGAGAAATTCTTACAAAATTCGTTCAGGGGCTGTGATGCCACCTGGATTGACCATATCTAGACCCACAGTTGATTGAGACATAAGGGTGGACACTCTTGGGGCTGAGAGGTTTGGTGAGGTTGGGTGAGCAAACGCAGACCCTTTAAAGTAATACGGCATGGTACCCATCCCATGGGTCCCAAATCTTCAGGTTCAAGGGCATCTTCCTACATCGAAAGCATGCATGAGAAACCCAGAAGATGGTACACCGTGCGATCCGGAAAGGTTTTCAAAACGCACCTCATTTCTCATCTCCTTGTGCTCGGGTTTGCCATTCCAGCCGCTTTACTAGCAATCTCCCTCCTTGGAGAATCAGCACCTTTAACCTCCTGTTCCGTACAGGTTGCAATTTGTCCTGAGGATGAACGGGAAGAGGGGGAACCAATGAGAGACTAGCTCTAGGTGTTGGGACAGGCACAGGTCACTCTATTTTCCCATCAGGAAGAAGAATTAACCACAGGCTCAGCCTGCCGCCCGGGACCAGAATAGGGCCTGAAGCAATCCTGCGCTTTTGCGGCCAGCTCCCAAGAAAGCGAGTTGACAAATGGAGCTCAGGGGCACTGCAATTCACAAACCTGCAGACTTAGAAATGATGACTCTCGTCCACAAATATATTGAGGGAAGGCAACGAAGAGGATTGGAAAGCAAGGCAGAATTGCAGGAAACAGATTTCAGGAGGGAGATTCGAATCGCCTTTAAAGCACAGGAAAAGCGGCAAAACCTCGACAATGATGCCCTTGGCCAAAAAGGGCGTATGCGTTTTTTCCTGAATATATTCAGGAAAAAACGCATACGCCCTTTTTGGCCAACCAAGCAACCTGGAAAGGCAAATCAGCGCTACAAAGAAGTCTCGCTTCCCATCGGTCAAAAGGGCCATGCTGAATAAAGTGTCAAAACCAGAAATGCAAAACAGGCCATGGAGAAACGGGAGCCTGGCTACGCTGATGGGCGGGATGTAAATTGCCAACAGCCACTCTGGAGAAGTGCACGGTGTGTCCTGAAACATCGAAAAAAATCAGCTTAGGGAGCATAGGGCACTTCCACTCATGGGCGTATAAATTGGGAAAACTAAAAGTCAGCAAGACACAGGCACCCCAAAGTTTAGGGCTGCTCTGTTGACAAGAACCTCCACTTCGTTACACCTTAAATATCCCAGGAAAGAGAAAAATGGATAAAGAAGTTGTGGTCCTTATGTACAATGGAATATCACTCAGCCATGAAATCAACGTCATAAGGCTAGTAGCAGCAAGATGAGTGGATTTAGGTAGGACGATTCTAAGTGAAATAAGTCACACAGAAAAAGATACTTATCATAAGATATCACTTATAGAGGGAATATAAAAACCGCTACCCTTGAACTGAATTACAAATCAGAGCAGGGTCACACGTTTAGAAAACACACTATGGCTGCTTAACGGGAAAGGTGAGGTGGGGTGATGCATAAAACAAGGGTTTCAAATTAGCTCAGATACCGTTCCATAAACCCAATAGGTAATAGACAAGACCTACTCCTTGCTCAGTGAATTGGACTCAACACCCCCTATTCACCGCCCAAGAATATATCTGACTAGTAAGAATCTTAAAACCTATGCATTGATATCTCTCTGTAAGTGAGTCCAGTGGGTGTAAAGCGGCAAAAACACAGCAGTGAAAGGCAGGTAAACCCCATTATAAAAATCAATTACTTTTAAAAACCCGTGAAACAAAGACAGTGAAAGAGAGAGAAATTCTTACAAAATTCGTTCAGGGGCTGTGATGCCACCTGGATTGACCATATCTAGACCCACAGTTGATTGAGACATAAGGGTGGACACTCTTGGGGCTGAGAGGTTTGGTGAGGTTGGGTGAGCAAACGCAGACCCTTTAAAGTAATACTGCGTGGTACCCATCCCATGGGTCCCAAATCTCCTGGTTCAAGGGCATCTTCCTACATCGAAAGCATGCATGAGAAACCCAGAAGATGGTACACCGTGTGATACGGAAAGGTTTTCAAAACGCACCTCATTTCTCATCTCCTTGTGCTCGGGTTTGCCATTCCAGCCGCTTTACTAGCAATCTCCCTCCTTGGAGAATCAGCACCTTTAACCTCCTGTTCCGTACAGGTTGCAATTTGTCCTGAGGATGAACGGGAAGAGGGGGAACCAATGAGAGACTAGCTCTAGGTGTTGGGACAGGCACAGGTCACTCTATTTTCCCATCACGAAGAAGAATTAACCACAGGCTCAGCCTGCCGCCCGGGACCAGAATAGGGCCTGAAGCAATCCTGCGCTTTTGCGGCCAGCTCCCAAGAAAGCGAGTTGAAAAATGGAGCTCAGGGGCACTGCAATTCACAAACCTGCAGACTTATAAATGATGACTCTCGTCCACAAATATATTGAGGGAAGGCAACGAAGAGGATTGGAAAGCAAGGCAGAATTGCAGGAAACAGATTTCAGGAGGGAGATTCGAATCGCCTTTAAAGCACAGGAAAAGCGGCAAAACCTCGACAATGATGCCCTTGGCCAAAAAGGGCGTATGCGTTTTTTCCTGAATATATTCAGGAAAAAACGCATACGCCCTTTTTGGCCAACCAAGCAACCTGGAAAGGCAAATCAGCGCTACAAAGAAGTCTCGCTTCCCATCGGTCAAAAGGGCCATGCTGAATAAAGTGTCAAAACCAGAAATGCAAAACAGGCCATGGAGAAACGGGAGCCTGGCTACGCTGATGGGCGGGATGTAAATTGCCAACAGCCACTCTGGAGAAGTGCACGGTGTGTCCTGAAACATCGAAAAAAATCAGCTTAGGGAGCATAGGGCACTTCCACTCATGGGCGTATAAATTGGGAAAACTAAAAATCAGCAAGACACAGGCACCCCAAAGTTTAGGGCTGCTCTGTTGACAAGAACCTCCACTTCGTTACACCTTAAATATCCCAGGAAAGAGAAAAATGGATAAAGAAGTTGTGGTCCTTATGTACAATGGAATATCACTCAGCCATGAAATCAACGTCATAAGGCTAGTAGCAGCAAGATGAGTGGATTTAGGTAGGACGATTCTAAGTGAAATAAGTCACACAGAAAAAGATACTTATCATAAGATATCACTTATAGAGGGAATATAAAAACCGCTACCCTTGAACTGAATTACAAATCAGAGCAGGGTCACACGTTTAGAAAACACACTATGGCTGCTTAACGGGAAAGGTGAGGTGGGGTGATGCATAAAACAAGGGTTTCAAATTAGCTCAGATACCGTTCCATAAACCCAATAGGTAATAGACAAGACCTACTCCTTGCTCAGTGAATTGGACTCAACACCCCCTATTCACCGCCCAAGAATATATCTGACTAGTAAGAATCTTAAAACCTATGCATTGATATCTCTCTGTAAGTGAGTCCAGTGGGTGTAAAGCGGCAAAAACACAGCAGTGAAAGGCAGGTAAACCCCATTATAAAAATCAATTACTTTTAAAAACCCGTGAAACAAAGACAGTGAAAGAGAGAGAAATTCTTACAAAATTCGTTCAGGGGCTGTGATGCCACCTGGATTGACCATATCTAGACCCACAGTTGATTGAGACATAAGGGTGGACACTCTTGGGGCTGAGAGGTTTGGTGAGGTTGGGTGAGCAAACGCAGACCCTTTAAAGTAATACTGCGTGGTACCCATCCCATGGGTCCCAAATCTCCAGGTTCAAGGGCATCTTCCTACATCGAAAGCATGCATGAGAAACCCAGAAGATGGTACACCGTGCGATCCGGAAAGGTTTTCAAAACGCACCTCATTTCTCATCTCCTTGTGCTCGGGTTTGCCATTCCAGCCGCTTTACTAGCAATCTCCCTCCTTGGAGAATCAGCACCTTTAACCTCCTGTTCCGTACAGGTTGCAATTTGTCCTGAGGATGAACGGGAAGAGGGGGAACCAATGAGAGACTAGCTCTAGGTGTTGGGACAGGCACAGGTCACTCTATTTTCCCATCAGGAAGAAGAATTAACCACAGGCTCAGCCTGCCGCCCGGGACCAGAATAGGGCCTGAAGCAATCCTGCGCATTTGCGGCCAGCTCCCAAGAAAGCGAGTTGACAAATGGAGCTCAGGGGCACTGCAATTCACAAACCTGCAGACTTATAAATGATGACTCTCGTCCACAAATATATTGAGGGAAGGCAACGAAGAGGATTGGAAAGCAAGGCAGAATTGCAGGAAACAGATTTCAGGAGGGAGATTCGAATCACCTTTAAAGCACAGGAAAAGCGGCAAAACCTCGACAATGATGCCCTTGGCCAAAAAGGGCGTATGCGTTTCTTCCTGAATATATTCAGGAAAAAACGCATACGCCCTTTTTGGCCAACCAAGCAACCTGGAAAGGCAAATCAGCGCTACAAAGAAGTCTCGCTTCCCATCGGTCAAAAGGGCCATGCTGAATAAAGTGTCAAAACCAGAAATGCAAAACAGGCCATGGAGAAACGGGAGCCTGGCTACGCTGATGGGCGGGATGTAAATTGCCAACAGCCACTCTGGAGAAGTGCACGGTGTGTCCTGAAACATCGAAAAAAATCAGCTTAGGGAGCATAGGGCACTTCCACTCATGGGCGTATAAATTGGGAAAACTAAAAATCAGCAAGACACAGGCACCCCAAAGTTTAGGGCTGCTCTGTTGACAAGAACCTCCACTTCGTTACACCTTAAATATCCCAGGAAAGAGAAAAATGGATAAAGAAGTTGTGGTCCTTATGTACAATGGAATATCACTCAGCCATGAAATCAACGTCATAAGGCTAGTAGCAGCAAGATGAGTGGATTTAGGTAGGACGATTCTAAGTGAAATAAGTCACACAGAAAAAGATACTTATCATAAGATATCACTTATAGAGGGAATATAAAAACCGCTACCCTTGAACTGAATTACAAATCAGAGCAGGGTCACACGTTTAGAAAACACACTATGGCTGCTTAACGGGAAAGGTGAGGTGGGGTGATGCATAAAACAAGGGTTTCAAATTAGCTCAGATACCGTTCCATAAACCCAATAGGTAATAGACAAGACCTACTCCTTGCTCAGTGAATTGGACTCAACACCCCCTATTCACCGCCCAAGAATATATCTGTCTAGTAAGAATCTTAAAACCTATGCATTGATATCTCTCTGTAAGTGAGTCCAGTGGGTGTAAAGCGGCAAAAACACAGCAGTGAAAAGCAGGTAAACCCCATTATAAAAATCAATTACTTTTAAAAACCCGTGAAACAAAGACAGTGAAAGAGAGAGAAATTCTTACAAAATTCGTTCAGGGGCTGTGATGCCACCTGGATTGACCATATCTAGACTCACAGTTGATTGAGACATAAGGGTGGACACTCTTGGGGCTGAGAGGTTTGGTGAGGTTGGGTGAGCAAACGCAGACCCTTTAAAGTAATACTGCGTGGTACCCATCCCATGGGTCCCAAATCTCCAGGTTCAAGGGCATCTTCCTACATCGAAAGCATGCATGAGAAACCCAGAAGATGGTACACCGTGCGATCCGGAAAGGTTTTCAAAACGCACCTCATTTCTCATCTCCTTGTGCTCGGGTTTGCCATTCCAGCCGCTTTACTAGCAATCTCCCTCCTTGGAGAATCAGCACCTTTAACCTCCTGTTCCGTACAGGTTGCAATTTGTCCTGAGGATGAACGGGAAGAGGGGGAACCAATGAGAGACTAGCTCTAGGTGTTGGGACAGGCACAGGTCACTCTATTTTCCCATCAGGAAGAAGAATTAACCACAGGCTCAGCCTGCCGCCCGGGACCAGAGTAGGGCCTGAAGCAATCCTGCGCTTTTGCGGCCAGCTCCCAAGAAAGCGAGTTGACAAATGGAGCTCAGGGGCACTGCAATTCACAAACCTGCAGACTTATAAATGATGACTCTCGTCCACAAATATATTGAGGGAAGGCAACGAAGAGGATTGGAAAGCAAGGCAGAATTGCAGGAAACAGATTTCAGGAGGGAGATTCGAATCGCCTTTAAAGCACAGGAAAAGCGGCAAAACCTCGACAATGATGCCCTTGGCCAAAAAGGGCGTATGCGTTTTTTCCTGAATATATTCAGGAAAAAACGCATACGCCCTTTTTGGCCAACCAAGCAACCTGGAAAGGCAAATCAGCGCTACAAAGAAGTCTCGCTTCCCATCGGTCAAAAGGGCCATGCTGAATAAAGTGTCAAAACCAGAAATGCAAAACAGGCCATGGAGAAACGGGAGCCTGGCTACGCTGATGGGCGGGATGTAAATTGCCAACAGCCACTCTGGAGAAGTGCACGGTGTGTCCTGAAACATCGAAAAAAATCAGCTTAGGGAGCATAGGGCACTTCCACTCATGGGCGTATAAATTGGGAAAACTAAAAATCAGCAAGACACAGGCACCCCAAAGTTTAGGGCTGCTCTGTTGACAAGAACCTCCACTTCGTTACACCTTAAATATCCCAGGAAAGAGAAAAATGGATAAAGAAGTTGTGGTCCTTATGTACAATGGAATATCACTCAGCCATGAAATCAACGTCATAAGGCTAGTAGCAGCAAGATGAGTGGATTTAGGTAGGACGATTCTAAGTGAAATAAGTCACACAGAAAAAGATACTTATCATAAGATATCACTTATAGAGGGAATATAAAAACCGCTACGCTTGAACTGAATTACAAATCAGAGCAGGGTCACACGTTTAGAAAACACACTATGGCTGCTTAACGGGAAAGGTGAGGTGGGGTGATGCATAAAACAAGGGTTTCAAATTAGCTCAGATACCGTTCCATAAACCCAATAGGTAATAGACAAGACCTACTCCTTGCTCAGTGAATTGGACTCAACACCCCCTATTCACCGCCCAAGAATATATCTGACTAGTAAGAATCTTAAAACCTATGCATTGATATCTCTCTGTAAGTGAGTCCAGTGGGTGTAAAGCGGCAAAAACACAGCAGTGAAAAGCAGGTAAACCCCATTATAAAAATCAATTACTTTTAAAAACCCGTGAAACAAAGACAGTGAAAGAGAGAGAAATTCTTACAAAATTCGTTCAGGGGCTGTGATGCCACCTGGATTGACCATATCTAGACCCACAGTTGATTGAGACATAAGGGTGGACACTCTTGGGGCTGAGAGGTTTGGTGAGGTTGGGTGAGCAAACGCAGACCCTTTAAAGTAATACTGCGTGGTACCCATCCCATGGGTCCCAAATCTCCAGGTTCAAGGGCATCTTCCTACATCGAAAGCATGCATGAGAAACCCAGAAGATGGTACACCGTGCGATCCGGAAAGGTTTTCAAAACGCACCTCATTTCTCATCTCCTTGTGCTCGGGTTTGCCATTCCAGCCGCTTTACTAGCAATCTCCCTCCTTGGAGAATCAGCACCTTTAACCTCCTGTTCCGTACAGGTTGCAATTTGTCCTGAGGATGAACGGGAAGAGGGGGAACCAATGAGAGACTAGCTCTAGGTGTTGGGACAGGCACAGGTCACTCTATTTTCCCATCAGGAAGAA
The DNA here is from genome assembly GCF_965194825.1 of Balaenoptera physalus. Taxonomy (NCBI): domain Eukaryota; kingdom Metazoa; phylum Chordata; class Mammalia; order Artiodactyla; family Balaenopteridae; genus Balaenoptera; species Balaenoptera physalus. The sequence goes on from NW_028124914.1 coordinate 48,918, forward strand.
GAATTAACCACAGGCTCAGCCTGCCGCCCGGGACCAGAATAGGGCCTGAAGCAATCCTGCGCTTTTGCGGCCAGCTCCCAAGAAAGCGAGTTGAAAAATGGAGCTCAGGGGCACTGCAATTCACAAACCTGCAGACTTATAAATGATGACTCTCGTCCACAAATATATTGAGGGAAGGCAACGAAGAGGATTGGAAAGCAAGGCAGAATTGCAGGAAACAGATTTCAGGAGGGAGATTCGAATCGCCTTTAAAGCACAGGAAAAGCGGCAAAACCTCGACAATGATGCCCTTGGCCAAAAAGGGCGTATGCGTTTTTTCCTGAATATATTCAGGAAAAAACGCATACGCCCTTTTTGGCCAACCAAGCAACCTGGAAAGGCAAATCAGCGCTACAAAGAAGTCTCGCTTTCCATCGGTCAAAAGGGCCATGCTGAATAAAGTGTCAAAACCAGAAATGCAAAACAGGCCATGGAGAAACGGGAGCCTGGCTACGCTGATGGGCGGGATGTAAATTGCCAACAGCCACTCTGGAGAAGTGCACGGTGTGTCCTGAAACATCGAAAAAACATCAGCTTAGGGAGCATAGGGCACTTCCACTCATGGGCGTATAAATTGGGAAAACTAAAAATCAGCAAGACACAGGCACCCCAAAGGTTAGGGCTGCTCTGTTGACAAGAACCTCCACTTCGTTACACCTTAAATATCCCAGGAAAGAGAAAAATGGATAAAGAAGTTGTGGTCCTTATGTACAATGGAATATCACTCAGCCATGAAATCAACGTCATAAGGCTAGTAGCAGCAAGATGAGTGGATTTAGGTAGGACGATTCTAAGTGAAATAAGTCACACAGAAAAAGATACTTATCATAAGATATCACTTATAGAGGGAATATAAAAACCGCTACCCTTGAACTGAATTACAAATCAGAGCAGGGTCACACGTTTAGAAAACACACTATGGCTGCTTAACGGGAAAGGTGAGGTGGGGTGATGCATAAAACAAGGGTTTCAAATTAGCTCAGATACCGTTCCATAAACCCAATAGGTAATAGACAAGACCTACTCCTTGCTCAGTGAATTGGACTCAACACCCCCTATTCACCGCCCAAGAATATATCTGACTAGTAAGAATCTTAAAACCTATGCATTGATATCTCTCTGTAAGTGAGTCAAGTGGGTGTAAAGCGGCAAAAACACAGCAGTGAAAAGCAGGTAAACCCCATTATAAAAATCAATTACTTTTAAAAACCCGTGAAACAAAGACAGTGAAAGAGAGAGAAATTCTTACAAAATTCGTTCAGGGGCTGTGATGCCACCTGGATTGACCATATCTAGACCCACAGTTGATTGAGACATAAGGGTGGACACTCTTGTGGCTGAGAGGTTTGGTGAGGTTGGGTGAGCAAACGCAGACCCTTTAAAGTAATACTGCGTGGTACCCATCCCATGGGTCCCAAATCTCCAGGTTCAAGGGCATCTTCCTACATCGAAAGCATGCATGAGAAACCCAGAAGATGGTACACCGTGCGATCCGGAAAGGTTTTCAAAACGCACCTCATTTCTCATCTCCTTGTGCTCGGGTTTGCCATTCCTGCCGCTTTACTAGCAATCTCCCTCCTTGGAGAATCAGCACCTTTAACCTCCTGTTCCGTACAGGTTGCAATTTGTCCTGAGGATGAACTGGAAGAGGGGGAACCAATGAGAGACTAGCTCTAGGTGTTGGGACAGGCACAGGTCACTCTATTTTCCCATCAGGAAGAAGAATTAACCACAGGCTCAGCCTGCCGCCCGGGACCAGAATAGGGCCTGAAGCAATCCTGCGCTTTTGCGGCCAGCTCCCAAGAAAGCGAGTTGAAAAATGGAGCTCAGGGGCACTGCAATTCACAAACCTGCAGACTTATAAATGATGACTCTCGTCCACAAATATATTGAGGGAAGGCAACGAAGAGGATTGGAAAGCAAGGCAGAATTGCAGGAAACAGATTTCAGGAGGGAGATTCGAATCGCCTTTAAAGCACAGGAAAAGCGGCAAAACCTCGACAATGATGCCCTTGGCCAAAAAGGGCGTATGCGTTTTTTCCTGAATATATTCAGGAAAAAACGCATACGCCCTTTTTGGCCAACCAAGCAACCTGGAAAGGCAAATCAGCGCTACAAAGAAGTCTCGCTTCCCATCGGTCAAAAGGGCCATGCTGAATAAAGTGTCAAAACCAGAAATGCAAAACAGGCCATGGAGAAACGGGAGCCTGGCTACGCTGATGGGCGGGATGTAAATTGCCAACAGCCACTCTGGAGAAGTGCACGGTGTGTCCTGAAACATCGAAAAAAATCAGCTTAGGGAGCATAGGGCCTTTCCACTCATGGGCGTATAAATTGGGAAAACTAAAAATCAGCAAGACACAGGCACCCCAAAGTTTAGGGCTGCTCTGTTGACAAGAACCTCCACTTCGTTACACCTTAAATATCCCAGGAAAGAGAAAAATGGATAAAGAAGTTGTGGTCCTTATGTACAATGGAATATCACTCAGCCATGAAATCAACGTCATAAGGCTAGTAGCAGCAAGATGAGTGGATTTAGGTAGGACGATTCGAAGTGAAATAAGTCACACAGAAAAAGATACTTATCATAAGATATCACTTATAGAGGGAATATAAAAACCGCTACCCTTGAACTGAATTACAAATCAGAGCAGGGTAACACGTTTAGAAAACACACTCTGGCTGCTTAACGGGAAAGGTGAGGTGGGGTGATGCATAAAACAAGGGTTTCAAATTAGCTAAGATACCGTTCCATAAACCCAATAGGTAATAGACAAGACCTACTCCTTGCTCAGTGAATTGGACTCAACACCCCCTATTCACCGCCCAAGAATATATCTGACTAGTAAGAATCTTAAAACCTATGCATTTATATCTCTCTGTAAGTGAGTCCAGTGGGTGTAAAGCGGCAAAAACACAGCAGTGAAAAGCAGGTAAACCCCATTATAAAAATCAATTACTTTTAAAAACCCGTGAAACAAAGACAGTGAAAGAGAGAGAAATTCTTACAAAATTCGTTCAGGGGCTGTGATGCCACCTGGATTGACCATATCTAGACCCACAGTTGATTGAGACATAAGGGTGGACACTCTTGGGGCTGAGAGGTTTGGTGAGGCTGGGTGAGCAAACGCAGACCCTTTGAAGTAATACTGCGTGGTACCCATCCCATGGGTCCCAAATCTCCAGGTTCAAGGGCATCTTCCTACATCGAAAGCATGCATGAGAAACCCAGAAGATGGTACACCGTGCGATCCGGAAAGGTTTTCAAAACGCACCTCATTTCTCATCTCCTTGTGCTCGGGTTTGCCATTCCAGCCGCTTTACTAGCAATCTCCCTCCTTGGAGAATCAGCACCTTTAACCTCCTGTTCCGTACAGGTTGCAATTTGTCCTGAGGATGAACGGGAAGAGGGGGAACCAATGAGAGACTAGCTCTACGTGTTGGGACAGGCACAGGTCACTCTATTTTCCCGTCAGGAAGAAGAATTAACCACAGGCTCAGCCTGCCGCCCGGGACCAGAATAGGGCCTGAAGCAATCCTGCGCTTTTGCGGCCAGCTCCCAAGAAAGCGAGTTGAAAAATGGAGCTCAGGGGCACTGCAATTCACAAACCTGCAGACTTATAAATGATGACTCTCGTCCACAAATATATTGAGGGAAGGCAACGAAGAGGATTGGAAAGCAAGGCAGAATTGCAGGAAACAGATTTCAGGAGGGAGATTCGAATCGCCTTTAAAGCACAGGAAAAGCGGCAAAACCTCGACAATGATGCCCTTGGCCAAAAAGGGCGTATGCGTTTTTTCCTGAATATATTCAGGAAAAAACGCATACGCCCTTTTTGGCCAACCAAGCAACCTGGAAAGGCAAATCAGCGCTACAAAGAAGTCTCGCTTCCCATCGGTCAAAAGGGCCATGCTGAATAAAGTGTCAAAACCAGAAATGCAAAACAGGCCATGGAGAAACGGGAGCCTGGCTACGCTGATGGGCGGGATGTAAATTGCCAACAGCCACTCTGGAGAAGTGCACGGTGTGTCCTGAAACATCGAAAAAAATCAGCTTGGGGAGCATAGGGCACTTCCACTCATGGGCGTATAAATTGGGAAAACTAAAAGTCAGCAAGACACAGGCACCCCAAAGTTTAGGGCTGCTCTGTTGACAAGAACCTCCACTTCGTTACACCTTAAATATCCCAGGAAAGAGAAAAATGGATAAAGAAGTTGTGGTCCTTATGTACAATGGAATATCACTCAGCCATGAAATCAACGTCATAAGGCTAGTAGCAGCAAGATGAGTGGATTTAGGTAGGACGATTCTAAGTGAAATAAGTCACACAGAAAAAGATACTTATCATAAGATATCACTTATAGAGGGAATATAAAAACCGCTACCCTTGAACTGAATTACAAATCAGAGCAGGGTAACACGTTTAGAAAACACACTATGGCTGCTTAACGGGAAAGGTGAGGTGGGGTGATGCATAAAACAAGGGTTTCAAATTAGCTCAGATACCGTTCCATAAACCCAATAGGTAATAGACAAGACCTACTCCTTGCTCAGTGAATTGGACTCAACACCCCCTATTCACCGCCCAAGAATATATCTGACTAGTAAGAATCTTAAAACCTATGCATTGATATCTCTCTGTAAGTGAGTCAAGTGGGTGTAAAGCGGCAAAAACACAGCAGTGAAAAGCAGGTAAACCCCATTATAAAAATCAATTACTTTTAAAAACCCGTGAAACAAAGACAGTGAAAGAGAGAGAAATTCTTACAAAATTCGTTCAGGGGCTGTGATGCCACCTGGATTGACCATATCTAGACCCACAGTTGATTGAGACATAAGGGTGGACACTCTTGGGGCTGAGAGGTTTGGTGAGGTTGGGTGAGCAAACGCAGACCCTTTAAAGTAATACTGCGTGGTACCCATCCCATGGGTCCCAAATCTCCAGGTTCAAGGGCATCTTCCTACATCGAAAGCATGCATGAGAAACCCAGAAGATGGTACACCGTGCGATCCGGAAAGGTTTTCAAAACGCACCTCATTTCTCATCTCCTTGTGCTCAGGTTTGCCATTCCTGCCGCTTTACTAGCAATCTCCCTCCTTGGAGAATCAGCACCTTTAACCTCCTGTTCCGTACAGGTTGCAATTTGTCCTGAGGATGAACGGGAAGAGGGGGAACCAATGAGAGACTAGCTCTAGGTGTTGGGACAGGCACAGGTCACTCTATTTTCCCATCAGGAAGAAGAATTAACCACAGGCTCAGCCTGCCGCCCGGGACCAGAATAGGGCCTGAAGCAATCCTGCGCTTTTGCGGCCAGCTCCCAAGAAAGCGAGTTGAAAAATGGAGCTCAGGGGCACTGCAATTCACAAACCTGCAGACTTATAAATGATGACTCTCGTCCACAAATATATTGAGGGAAGGCAACGAAGAGGATTGGAAAGCAAGGCAGAATTGCAGGAAACAGATTTCAGGAGGGAGATTCGAATCGCCTTTAAAGCACAGGAAAAGCGGCAAAACCTCGACAATGATGCCCTTGGCCAAAAAGGGCGTATGCGTTTTTTCCTGAATATATTCAGGAAAAAACGCATACGCCCTTTTTGGCCAACCAAGCAACCTGGAAAGGCAAATCAGCGCTACAAAGAAGTCTCGCTTCCCATCGGTCAAAAGGGCCATGCTGAATAAAGTGTCAAAACCAGAAATGCAAAACAGGCCATGGAGAAACGGGAGCCTGGCTACGCTGATGGGCGGGATGTAAATTGCCAACAGCCACTCTGGAGAAGTGCACGGTGTGTCCTGAAACATCGAAAAAAATCAGCCTAGGGAGCATAGGGCACTTCCACTCATGGGCGTATAAATTGGGAAAACTAAAAATCAGCAAGACACAGGCACCCCAAAGTTTAGGGCTGCTCTGTTGACAAGAACCTCCACTTCGTTACACCTTAAATATCCCAGGAAAGAGAAAAATGGATAAAGAAGTTGTGGTCCTTATGTACAATGGAATATCACTCAGCCATGAAATCAACGTCATAAGGCTAGTAGCAGCAAGATGAGTGGATTTAGGTAGGACGATTCGAAGTGAAATAAGTCACACAGAAAAAGATACTTATCATAAGATATCACTTATAGAGGGAATATAAAAACCGCTACCCTTGAACTGAATTACAAATCAGAGCAGGGTCACACGTTTAGAAAACACACTATGGCTGCTTAACGGGAAAGGTGAGGTGGGGTGATGCATAAAACAAGGGTTTCAAATTAGCTCAGATACCGTTCCATAAACCCAATAGGTAATAGACAAGACCTACTCCTTGCTCAGTGAATTGGACTCAACACCCCCTATTCACCGCCCAAGAATATATCTGACTAGTAAGAATCTTAAAACCTATGCATTGATATCTCTCTGTAAGTGAGTCAAGTGGGTGTAAAGCGGCAAAAACACAGCAGTGAAAAGCAGGTAAACCCCATTATAAAAATCAATTACTTTTAAAAACCCATGAAACAAAGACAGTGAAAGAGAGAGAAATTCTTACAAAATTCGTTCAGGGGCTGTGATGCCACCTGGATTGACCATATCTAGACCCACAGTTGATTGAGACATAAGGGTGGACACTCTTGGGGCTGAGAGGTTTGGTGAGGCTGGGTGAGCAAACGCAGACCCTTTGAAGTAATACTGCGTGGTACCCATCCCATGGGTCCCAAATCTCCAGGTTCAAGGGCATCTTCCTACATCGAAAGCATGCATGAGAAACCCAGAAGATGGTACACCGTGCGATCCGGAAAGGTTTTCAAAACGCACCTCATTTCTCATCTCCTTGTGCTCGGGTTTGCCATTCCAGCCGCTTTACTAGCAATCTCCCTCCTTGGAGAATCAGCACCTTTAACCTCCTGTTCCGTACAGGTTGCAATTTGTCCTGAGGATGAACGGGAAGAGGGGGAACCAATGAGAGACTAGCTCTACGTGTTGGGACAGGCACAGGTCACTCTATTTTCCCGTCAGGAAGAAGAATTAACCACAGGCTCAGCCTGCCGCCCGGGACCAGAATAGGGCCTGAAGCAATCCTGCGCTTTTGCGGCCAGCTCCCAAGAAAGCGAGTTGAAAAATGGAGCTCAGGGGCACTGCAATTCACAAACCTGCAGACTTATAAATGATGACTCTCGTCCACAAATATATTGAGGGAAGGCAACGAAGAGGATTGGAAAGCAAGGCAGAATTGCAGGAAACAGATTTCAGGAGGGAGATTCGAATCGCCTTTAAAGCACAGGAAAAGCGGCAAAACCTCGACAATGATGCCCTTGGCCAAAAAGGGCGTATGCGTTTTTTCCTGAATATATTCAGGAAAAAACGCATACGCCCTTTTTGGCCAACCAAGCAACCTGGAAAGGCAAATCAGCGCTACAAAGAAGTCTCGCTTCCCATCGGTCAAAAGGGCCATGCTGAATAAAGTGTCAAAACCAGAAATGCAAAACAGGCCATGGAGAAACGGGAGCCTGGCTACGCTGATGGGCGGGATGTAAATTGCCAACAGCCACTCTGGAGAAGTGCACGGTGTGTCCTGAAACATCGAAAAAAATCAGCTTAGGGAGCATAGGGCACTTCCACTCATGGGCGTATAAATTGGGAAAACTAAAAGTCAGCAAGACACAGGCACCCCAAAGTTTAGGGCTGCTCTGTTGACAAGAACCTCCACTTCGTTACACCTTAAATATCCCAGGAAAGAGAAAAATGGATAAAGAAGTTGTGGTCCTTATGTACAATGGAATATCACTCAGCCATGAAATCAACGTCATAAGGCTAGTAGCAGCAAGATGAGTGGATTTAGGTAGGACGATTCTAAGTGAAATAAGTCACACAGAAAAAGATACTTATCATAAGATATCACTTATAGAGGGAATATAAAAACCGCTACCCTTGAACTGAATTACAAATCAGAGCAGGGTAACACGTTTAGAAAACACACTATGGCTGCTTAACGGGAAAGGTGAGGTGGGGTGATGCATAAAACAAGGGTTTCAAATTAGCTCAGATACCGTTCCATAAACCCAATAGGTAATAGACAAGACCTACTCCTTGCTCAGTGAATTGGACTCAACACCCCCTATTCACCGCCCAAGAATATATCTGACTAGTAAGAATCTTAAAACCTATGCATTGATATCTCTCTGTAAGTGAGTCAAGTGGGTGTAAAGCGGCAAAAACACAGCAGTGAAAAGCAGGTAAACCCCATTATAAAAATCAATTACTTTTAAAAACCCGTGAAACAAAGACAGTGAAAGAGAGAGAAATTCTTACAAAATTCGTTCAGGGGCTGTGATGCCACCTGGATTGACCATATCTAGACCCACAGTTGATTGAGACATAAGGGTGGACACTCTTGGGGCTGAGAGGTTTGGTGAGGTTGGGTGAGCAAACGCAGACCCTTTAAAGTAATACTGCGTGGTACCCATCCCATGGGTCCCAAATCTCCAGGTTCAAGGGCATCTTCCTACATCGAAAGCATGCATGAGAAACCCAGAAGATGGTACACCGTGCGATCCGGAAAGGTTTTCAAAACGCACCTCATTTCTCATCTCCTTGTGCTCGGGTTTGCCATTCCTGCCGCTTTACTAGCAATCTCCCTCCTTGGAGAATCAGCACCTTTAACCTCCTGTTCCGTACAGGTTGCAATTTGTCCTGAGGATGAACGGGAAGAGGGGGAACCAATGAGAGACTAGCTCTAGGTGTTGGGACAGGCACAGGTCACTCTATTTTCCCATCAGGAAGAAGAATTAACCACAGGCTCAGCCTGCCGCCCGGGACCAGAATAGGGCCTGAAGCAATCCTGCGCTTTTGCGGCCAGCTCCCAAGAAAGCGAGTTGAAAAATGGAGCTCAGGGGCACTGCAATTCACAAACCTGCAGACTTATAAATGATGACTCTCGTCCACAAATATATTGAGGGAAGGCAACGAAGAGGATTGGAAAGCAAGGCAGAATTGCAGGAAACAGATTTCAGGAGGGAGATTCGAATCGCCTTTAAAGCACAGGAAAAGCGGCAAAACCTCGACAATGATGCCCTTGGCCAAAAAGGGCGTATGCGTTTTTTCCTGAATATATTCAGGAAAAAACGCATACGCCCTTTTTGGCCAACCAAGCAACCTGGAAAGGCAAATCAGCGCTACAAAGAAGTCTCGCTTCCCATCGGTCAAAAGGGCCATGCTGAATAAAGTGTCAAAACCAGAAATGCAAAACAGGCCATGGAGAAACGGGAGCCTGGCTACGCTGATGGGCGGGATGTAAATTGCCAACAGCCACTCTGGAGAAGTGCACGGTGTGTCCTGAAACATCGAAAAAAATCAGCCTAGGGAGCATAGGGCACTTCCACTCATGGGCGTATAAATTGGGAAAACTAAAAATCAGCAAGACACAGGCACCCCAAAGTTTAGGGCTGCTCTGTTGACAAGAACCTCCACTTCGTTACACCTTAAATATCCCAGGAAAGAGAAAAATGGATAAAGAAGTTGTGGTCCTTATGTACAATGGAATATCACTCAGCCATGAAATCAACGTCATAAGGCTAGTAGCAGCAAGATGAGTGGATTTAGGTAGGACGATTCGAAGTGAAATAAGTCACACAGAAAAAGATACTTATCATAAGATATCACTTATAGAGGGAATATAAAAACCGCTACCCTTGAACTGAATTACAAATCAGAGCAGGGTCACACGTTTAGAAAACACACTATGGCTGCTTAACGGGAAAGGTGAGGTGGGGTGATGCATAAAACAAGGGTTTCAAATTAGCTCAGATACCGTTCCATAAACCCAATAGGTAATAGACAAGACCTACTCCTTGCTCAGTGAATTGGACTCAACACCCCCTATTCACCGCCCAAGAATATATCTGACTAGTAAGAATCTTAAAACCTATGCATTGATATCTCTCTGTAAGTGAGTCAAGTGGGTGTAAAGCGGCAAAAACACAGCAGTGAAAAGCAGGTAAACCCCATTATAAAAATCAATTACTTTTAAAAACCCGTGAAACAAAGACAGTGAAAGAGAGAGAAATTCTTACAAAATTCGTTCAGGGGCTGTGATGCCACCTGGATTGACCATATCTAGACCCACAGTTGATTGAGACATAAGGGTGGACACTCTTGGGGCTGAGAGGTTTGGTGAGGTTGGGTGAGCAAACGCAGACCCTTTAAAGTAATACTGCGTGGTACCCATCCCATGGGTCCCAAATCTCCAGGTTCAAGGGCATCTTCCTACATCGAAAGCATGCATGAGAAACCCAGAAGATGGTACACCGTGCGATCCGGAAAGGTTTTCAAAACGCACCTCATTTCTCATCTCCTTGTGCTCGGGTTTGCCATTCCAGCCGCTTTACTAGCAATCTCCCTCCTTGGAGAATCAGCACCTTTAACCTCCTGTTCCGTACAGGTTGCAATTTGTCCTGAGGATGAACGGGAAGAGGGGGAACCAATGAGAGACTAGCTCTACGTGTTGGGACAGGCACAGGTCACTCTATTTTCCCATCAGGAAGAAGAATTAACCACAGGCTCAGCCTGCCGCCCGGGACCAGAATAGGGCCTGAAGCAATCCTGCGCTTTTGCGGCCAGCTCCCAAGAAAGCGAGTTGAAAAATGGAGCTCAGGGGCACTGCAATTCACAAACCTGCAGACTTATAAATGATGACTCTCGTCCACAAATATATTGAGGGAAGGCAACGAAGAGGATTGGAAAGCAAGGCAGAATTGCAGGAAACAGATTTCAGGAGGGAGATTCGAATCGCCTTTAAAGCACAGGAAAAGCGGCAAAACCTCGACAATGATGCCCTTGGCCAAAAAGGGCGTATGCGTTTTTTCCTGAATATATTCAGGAAAAAACGCATACGCCCTTTTTGGCCAACCAAGCAACCTGGAAAGGCAAATCAGCGCTACAAAGAAGTCTCGCTTCCCATCGGTCAAAAGGGCCATGCTGAATAAAGTGTCAAAACCAGAAATGCAAAACAGGCCATGGAGAAACGGGAGCCTGGCTACGCTGATGGGCGGGATGTAAATTGCCAACAGCCACTCTGGAGAAGTGCACGGTGTGTCCTGAAACATCGAAAAAACATCAGCTTAGGGAGCATAGGGCACTTCCACTCATGGGCGTATAAATTGGGAAAACTAAAAATCAGCAAGACACAGGCACCCCAAAGGTTAGGGCTGCTCTGTTGACAAGAACCTCCACTTCGTTACACCTTAAATATCCCAGGAAAGAGAAAAATGGATAAAGAAGTTGTGGTCCTTATGTACAATGGAATATCACTCAGCCATGAAATCAACGTCATAAGGCTAGTAGCAGCAAGATGAGTGGATTTAGGTAGGACGATTCTAAGTGAAATAAGTCACACAGAAAAAGATACTTATCATAAGATATCACTTATAGAGGGAATATAAAAACCGCTACCCTTGAACTGAATTACAAATCAGAGCAGGGTCACACGTTTAGAAAACACACTATGGCTGCTTAACGGGAAAGGTGAGGTGGGGTGATGCATAAAACAAGGGTTTCAAATTAGCTCAGATACCGTTCCATAAACCCAATAGGTAATAGACAAGACCTACTCCTTGCTCAGTGAATTGGACTCAACACCCCCTATTCACCGCCCAAGAATATATCTGACTAGTAAGAATCTTAAAACCTATGCATTGATATCTCTCTGTAAGTGAGTCCAGTGGGTGTAAAGCGGCAAAAACACAGCAGTGAAAAGCAGGTAAACCCCATTATAAAAATCAATTACTTTTAAAAACCCGTGAAACAAAGACAGTGAAAGAGAGAGAAATTCTTACAAAATTCGTTCAGGGGCTGTGATGCCACCTGGATTGACCATATCTAGACCCACAGTTGATTGAGACATAAGGGTGGACACTCTTGGGGCTGAGAGGTTTGGTGAGGTTGGGTGAGCAAACGCAGACCCTTTAAAGTAATACTGCGTGGTACCCATCCCATGGGTCCCAAATCTCCAGGTTCAAGGGCATCTTCCTACATCGAAAGCATGCATGAGAAACCCAGATGATGGTACACCGTGCGATCCGGAAAGGTTTTCAAAACGCACCTCATTTCTCATCTCCTTGTGCTCGGGTTTGCCATTCCAACCGCTTTACTAGCAATCTCCCTCCTTGGAGAATCAGCACCTTTAACCTCCTGTTCCGTACAGGTTGCAATTTGTCCTGAGGATGAACGGGAAGAGGGGGAACCAATGAGAGACTAGCTCTACGTGTTGGGACAGGCACAGGTCACTCTATTTTCCCATCAGGAAGAAGAATTAACCACAGGCTCAGCCTGCCGCCCGGGACCAGAATAGGGCCTGAAGCAATCCTGCGCTTTTGCGGCCAGCTCCCAAGAAAGCGAGTTGACAAATGGAGCTCAGGGGCACTGCAATTCACAAACCTGCAGACTTATAAATGATGACTCTCGTCCACAAATATATTGAGGGAAGGCAACGAAGAGGATTGGAAAGCAAGGCAGAATTGCAGGAAACAGATTTCAGGAGGGAGATTCGAATCGCCTTTAAAGCACAGGAAAAGCGGCAAAACCTCGACAATGATGCCCTTGGCCAAAAAGGGCGTATGCGTTTTTTCCTGAATATATTCAGGAAAAAACGCATACGCCCTTTTTGGCCAACCAAGCAACCTGGAAAGGCAAATCAGCGCTACAAAGAAGTCTCGCTTCCCATCGGTCAAAAGGGCCATGCTGAATAAAGTGTCAAAACCAGAAATGCAAAACAGGCCATGGAGAAACGGGAGCCTGGCTACGCTGATGGGCGGGATGTAAATTGCCAACAGCCACTCTGGAGAAGTGCACGGTGTGTCCTGAAACATCGAAAAAAATCAGCTTAGGGAGCATAGGGCACTTCCACTCATGGGCGTATAAATTGGGAAAACTAAAAATCAGCAAGACACAGGCACCCCAAAGTTTAGGGCTGCTCTGTTGACAAGAACCTCCACTTCGTTACACCTTAAATATCCCAGGAAAGAGAAAAATGGATAAAGAAGTTGTGGTCCTTATGTACAATGGAGTATCACTCAGCCATGAAATCAACGTCATAAGGCTAGTAGCAGCAAGATGAGTGGATTTAGGTAGGACGATTCTAAGTGAAATAAGTCACACAGAAAAAGATACTTATCATAAGATATCACTTATAGAGGGAATATAAAAACCGCTACCCTTGAACTGAATTACAAATCAGAGCAGGGTAACACGTTTAGAAAACACACTATGGCTGCTTAACGGGAAAGGTGAGGTGGGGTGATGCATAAAACAAGGGTTTCAAATTAGCTCAGATACCGTTCCATAAACCCAATAGGTAATAGACAAGACCTACTCCTTGCTCAGTGAATTGGACTCAACACCCCCTATTCACCGCCCAAGAATATATCTGACTAGTAAGAATCTTAAAACCTATGCATTGATATCTCTCTGTAAGTGAGTCCAGTGGGTGTAAAGCGGCAAAAACACAGCAGTGAAAGGCAGGTAAACCCCATTATAAAAATCAATTACTTTTAAAAACCCGTGAAACAAAGACAGTGAAAGAGAGAGAAATTCTTACAAAATTCGTTCAGGGGCTGTGATGCCACCTGGATTGACCATATCTAGACCCACAGTTGATTGAGACATAAGGGTGGACACTCTTGGGGCTGAGAGGTTTGGTGAGGTTGGGTGAGCAAACGCAGACCCTTTAAAGTAATACTGCATGGTACCCATCCCATGGGTCCCAAATCTCCAGGTTCAAGGGCATCTTCCTACATCGAAAGCATGCATGAGAAACCCAGAAGATGGTACACCGTGTGATCCGGAAAGGTTTTCAAAACGCACCTCATTTCTCATCTCCTTGTGCTCGGGTTTGCCATTCCAGCCGCTTTACTAGCAATCTCCCTCCTTGGAGAATCAGCACCTTTAACCTCCTGTTCCGTACAGGTTGCAATTTGTCCTGAGGATGAACGGGAAGAGGGGGAACCAATGAGAGACTAGCTCTAGGTGTTGGGACAGGCACAGGTCACTCTATTTTCCCATCAGGAAGAAGAATTAACCACAGGCTCAGCCTGCCGCCCGGGACCAGAATAGGGCCTGAAGCAATCCTGCGCTTTTGCGGCCAGCTCCCAAGAAAGCGAGTTGAAAAATGGAGCTCAGGGGCACTGCAATTCACAAACCTGCAGACTTATAAATGATGACTCTCGTCCACAAATATATTGAGGGAAGGCAACGAAGAGGATTGGAAAGCAAGGCAGAATTGCAGGAAACAGATTTCAGGAGGGAGATTCGAATCGCCTTTAAAGCACAGGAAAAGCGGCAAAACCTCGACAATGATGCCCTTGGCCAAAAAGGGCGTATGCGTTTTTTCCTGAATATATTCAGGAAAAAACGCATACGCCCTTTTTGGCCAACCAAGCAACCTGGAAAGGCAAATCAGCGCTACAAAGAAGTCTCGCTTCCCATCGGTCAAAAGGGCCATGCTGAATAAAGTGTCAAAACCAGAAATGCAAAACAGGACATGGAGAAACGGGAGCCTGGCTACGCTGATGGGCGGGATGTAAATTCCCAACAGCCACTCTGGAGAAGTGCACGGTGTGTCCTGAAACATCAAAAAAACATCAGCTTAGGGAGCATAGGGCACTTCCACTCATGGGCGTATAAATTGGGAAAACTAAAAGTCAGCAAGACACAGGCACCCCAAAGGTTAGGGCTGCTCTGTTGACAAGAACCTCCACTTCGTTACACCTTAAATATCCCAGGAAAGAGAAAAATGGATAAAGAAGTTGTGGTCCTTATGTACAATGGAATATCACTCAGCCATGAAATCAACGTCATAAGGCTAGTAGCAGCAAGATGAGTGGATTTAGGTAGGACGATTCTAAGTGAAATAAGTCACACAGAAAAAGATACTTATCATAAGATATCACTTATAGAGGGAATATAAAAACCGCTACCCTTGAACTGAATTACAAATCAGAGCAGGGTCACACGTTTAGAAAACACACTATGGCTGCTTAACGGGAAAGGTGAGGTGGGGTGATGCATAAAACAAGGGTTTCAAATTAGCTCAGATACCGTTCCATAAACCCAATAGGTAATAGACAAGACCTACTCCTTGCTCAGTGAATTGGACTCAACACCCCCTATTCACCGCCCAAGAATATATCTGACTAGTAAGAATCTTAAAACCTATGCATTGATATCTCTCTGTAAATGAGTCAAGTGGGTGTAAAGCGGCAAAAACACAGCAGTGAAAAGCAGGTAAACACCATTATAAAAATCAATTACTTTTAAAAACCCGTGAAACAAAGACAGTGAAAGAGAGAGAAATTCTTACAAAATTCGTTCAGGGGCTGTGATGCCACCTCGATTGACCATATCTAGACCCAAAGCTGATTGAGACATAAGGGTGGACACTCTTGGGGCTGAGAGGTTTGGTGAGGTTGGGTGAGCAAACGCAGACCCTTTAAAGTAATACTGCGTGGTACCCATCCCATGGGTCCCAAATCTCCAGGTTCAAGGGCATCTTCCTACATCGAAAACATGCATGAGAAACCCAGAAGATGGTACACCGTGTGATCCGGAAAGGTTTTCAAAACGCACCTCATTTCTCATCTCCTTGTGCTCGGGTTTGCCATTCCGGCCGCTTTACTAGCAATCTCCCTCCTTGGAGAATCAGCACCTTTAACCTCCTGTTCCGTACAGGTTGCAATTTGTCCTGAGGATGAACGGGAAGAGGGGGAACCAATGAGAGACTAGCTCTAGGTGTTGGGACAGGCACAGGTCACTCTATTTTCCCATCAGGAAGAAGAATTAACCACAGGCTCAGCCTGCCGCCTGGGACCACAATAGGGCCTGAAGCAATCCTGCGCTTTTGCGGCCAGCTCGCAAGAAAGCGAGTTGAAAAATGGAGCTCAGGGGCACTGCAATTCACAAACCTGCAGACTTATAAATGATGACTCTCGTCCACAAATATATTGAGGGAAGGCAACGAAGAGGATTGGAAAGCAAGGCAGAATTGCAGGAAACAGATTTCAGGAGGGAGATTCGAATCGCCTTTAAAGCACAGGAAAAGCGGCAAAACCTCGACAATGATGCCCTTGGCCAAAAAGGGCGTATGCGTTTTTTCCTGAATATATTCAGGAAAAAACGCATACGCCCTTTTTGGCCAACCAAGCAACCTGGAAAGGCAAATCAGCGCTACAAAGAAGTCTCGCTTCCCATCGGTCAAAAGGGCCATGCTGAATAAAGTGTCAAAACCAGAAATGCAAAACAGGCCATGGAGAAACGGGAGCCTGGCTACGCTGATGGGCGGGATGTAAATTGCCAACAGCCACTCTGGAGAAGTGCACGGTGTGTCCTGAAACATCGAAAAAAATCAGCTTAGGGAGCATAGGGCACTTCCACTCATGGGCGTATAAATTGGGAAAACTAAAAATCAGCAAGACACAGGCACCCCAAAGGTTAGGGCTGCTCTGTTGACAAGAACCTCCACTTCGTTACACCTTAAATATCCCAGGAAAGAGAAAAATGGATAAAGAAGTTGTGGTCCTTATGTACAATGGAATATCACTCAGCCATGAAATCAACGTCATAAGGCTAGTAGCAGCAAGATGAGTGGATTTAGGTAGGACGATTCTAAGTGAAATAAGTCACACAGAAAAAGATACTTATCATAAGATATCACTTATAGAGGGAATATAAAAACCGCTACCCTTGAACTGAATTACAAATCAGAGCAGGGTCACACGTTTAGAAAACACACTATGGCTGCTTAACGGGAAAGGTGAGGTGGGGTGATGCATAAAACAAGGGTTTCAAATTAGCTCAGATACCGTTCCATAAACCCAATAGGTAATAGACAAGACCTACTCCTTGCTCAGTGAATTGGACTCAACACCCCCTATTCACCGCCCAAGAATATATCTGACTAGTAAGAATCTTAAAACCTATGCATTGATGTCTCTCTGTAAGTGAGTCAAGTGGGTGTAAAGCGGCAAAAACACAGCAGTGAAAAGCAGGTAAACCCCATTATAAAAATCAATTACTTTTAAAAACCCGTGAAACAAAGACAGTGAAAGAGAGAGAAATTCTTACAAAATTCGTTCAGGGGCTGTGATGCCACCTCGATTGACCATATCTAGACCCAAAGCTGATTGAGACATAAGGGTGGACACTCTTGGGGCTGAGAGGTTTGGTGAGGTTGGGTGAGCAAACGCAGACCCTTTAAAGTAATACTGCGTGGTACCCATCCCATGGGTCCCAAATCTCCAGGTTCAAGGGCATCTTCCTACATCGAAAACATGCATGAGAAACCCAGAAGATGGTACACCGTGTGATCCGGAAAGGTTTTCAAAACGCACCTCATTTCTCATCTCCTTGTGCTCGGGTTTGCCATTCCGGCCGCTTTACTAGCAATCTCCCTCCTTGGAGAATCAGCACCTTTAACCTCCTGTTCCGTACAGGTTGCAATTTGTCCTGAGGATGAACGGGAAGAGGGGGAACCAATGAGAGACTAGCTCTAGGTGTTGGGACAGGCACAGGTCACTCTATTTTCCCATCAGGAAGAAGAATTAACCACAGGCTCAGCCTGCCGCCCGGGACCAGAATAGCGCCTGAAGCAATCCTGCGCTTTTGCGGCCAGCTCCCAAGAAAGCGAGTTGAAAAATGGAGCTCAGGGGCACTGCAATTCACAAACCTGCAGACTTAGAAATGATGACTCTCGTCCACAAATATATTGAGGGAAGGCAACGAAGAGGATTGGAAAGCAAGGCAGAATTGCAGGAAACAGATTTCAGGAGGGAGATTCGAATCGCCTTTAAAGCACAGGAAAAGCGGCAAAACCTCGACAATGATGCCCTTGGCCAAAAAGGGCGTATGCGTTTTTTCCTGAATATATTCAGGAAAAAACGCATACGCCCTTTTTGGCCAACCAAGCAACCTGGAAAGGCAAATCAGCGCTACAAAGAAGTCTCGCTTCCCATCGGTCAAAAGGGCCATGCTGAATAAAGTGTCAAAACCAGAAATGCAAAACAGGCCATGGAGAAACGGGAGCCTGGCTACGCTGATGGGCGGGATGTAAATTGCCAACAGCCACTCTGGAGAAGTGCACGGTGTGTCCTGAAACATCGAAAAAACATCAGCTTAGGGAGCATAGGGCACTTCCACTCATGGGCGTATAAATTGGGAAAACTAAAAATCAGCAAGACACAGGCACCCCAAAGGTTAGGGCTGCTCTGTTGACAAGAACCTCCACTTCGTTACACCTTAAATATCCCAAGAAAGAGAAAAATGGATAAAGAAGTTGTGGTCCTTATGTACAATGGAATATCACTCAGCCATGAAATCAACGTCATAAGGCTAGTAGCAGCAAGATGAGTGGATTTAGGTAGGACGATTCTAAGTGAAATAAGTCACACAGAAAAAGATACTTATCATAAGATATCACTTATAGAGGGAATATAAAAACCGCTACCCTTGAACTGAATTACAAATCAGAGCAGGGTCACACGTTTAGAAAACACACTATGGCTGCTTAACGGGAAAGGTGAGGTGGGGTGATGCATAAAACAAGGGTTTCAAATTAGCTCAGATACCGTTCCATAAACCCAATAGGTAATAGACAAGACCTACTCCTTGCTCAGTGAATTGGACTCAACACCCCCTATTCACCGCCCAAGAATATATCTGACTAGTAAGAATCTTAAAACCTATGCACTGATATCTCTCTGTAAGTGAGTCCAGTGGGTGTAAAGCGGCAAAAACACAGCAGTGAAAAGCAGGTAAACACCATTATAAAAATCAATTACTTTTAAAAACCCGTGAAACAAAGACAGTGAAAGAGAGAGAAATTCTTACAAAATTCGTTCAGGGGCTGTGATGCCACCTGGATTGACCATATCTAGACCCACAGTTGATTGAGACATAAGGGTGGACACTCTTGGGGCTGAGAGGTTTGGTGAGGTTGGGTGAGCAAACGCAGACCCTTTAAAGTAATACTGCGTGGTACCCATCCCATGGGTCCCAAATCTCCAGGTTCAAGGGCATCTTCCTACATCGAAAGCATGCATGAGAAACCCAGAAGATGGTACACCGTGCGATCCGGAAAGGTTTTCAAAACGCACCTCATTTCTCATCTCCTTGTGCTCGGGTTTGCCATTCCAGCCGCTTTACTAGCAATCTCCCTCCTTGGAGAATCAGCACCTTTAACCTCCTGTTCCGTACAGGTTGCAATTTGTCCTGAGGATGAACGGGAAGAGGGGGAACCAATGAGAGACTAGCTCTAGGTGTTGGGACAGGCACAGGTCACTCTATTTTCCCATCAGGAAGAAGAATTAACCACAGGCTCAGCCTGCCGCCCGGGACCAGAATAGGGCCTGAAGCAATCCTGCGCTTTTGCGGCCAGCTCCCAAGAAAGCGAGTTGAAAAATGGAGCTCAGGGGCACTGCAATTCACAAACCTGCAGACTTATAAATGATGACTCTCGTCCACAAATATATTGAGGGAAGGCAACGAAGAGGATTGGAAAGCAAGGCAGAATTGCAGGAAACAGATTTCAGGAGGGAGATTCGAATCGCCTTTAAAGCACAGGAAAAGCGGCAAAACCTCGACAATGATGCCCTTGGCCAAAAAGGGCGTATGCGTTTTTTCCTGAATATATTCAGGAAAAAACGCATACGCCCTTTTTGGCCAACCAAGCAACCTGGAAAGGCAAATCAGCGCTACAAAGAAGTCTCGCTTCCCATCGGTCAAAAGGGCCATGCTGAATAAAGTGTCAAAACCAGAAATGCAAAACAGGCCATGGAGAAACGGGAGCCTGGCTACGCTGATGGGCGGGATGTAAATTGCCAACAGCCACTCTGGAGAAGTGCACGGTGTGTCCTGAAACATCGAAAAAACATCAGCTTAGGGAGCATAGGGCACTTCCACTCATGGGCGTATAAATTGGGAAAACTAAAAGTCAGCAAGACACAGGCACCCCAAAGTTTAGGGCTGCTCTGTTGACAAGAACCTCCACTTCGTTACACCTTAAATATCCCAGGAAAGAGAAAAATGGATAAAGAAGTTGTGGTCCTTATGTACAATGGAATATCACTCAGCCATGAAATCAACGTCATAAGGCTAGTAGCAGCAAGATGAGTGGATTTAGGTAGGACGATTCTAAGTGAAATAAGTCACACAGAAAAAGATACTTATCATAAGATATCACTTATAGAGGGAATATAAAAACCGCTACCCTTGAACTGAATTACAAATCAGAGCAGGGTCACACGTTTAGAAAACACACTATGGCTGCTTAACGGGAAAGGTGAGGTGGGGTGATGCATAAAACAAGGGTTTCAAATTAGCTCAGATACCGTTCCATAAACCCAATAGGTAATAGACAAGACCTACTCCTTGCTCAGTGAATTGGACTCAACACCCCCTATTCACCGCCCAAGAATATATCTGACTAGTAAGAATCTTAAAACCTATGCATTGATATCTCTCTGTAAGTGAGTCAAGTGGGTGTAAAGCGGCAAAAACACAGCAGTGAAAAGCAGGTAAACCCCATTATAAAAATCAATTACTTTTAAAAACCCGTGAAACAAAGACAGTGAAAGAGAGAGAAATTCTTACAAAATTCGTTCAGGGGCTGTGATGCCACCTGGATTGACCATATCTAGACCCACAGTTGATTGAGACATAAGGGTGGACACTCTTGTGGCTGAGAGGTTTGGTGAGGTTGGGTGAGCAAACGCAGACCCTTTAAAGTAATACTGCGTGGTACCCATCCCATGGGTCCCAAATCTCCAGGTTCAAGGGCATCTTCCTACATCGAAAGCATGCATGAGAAACCCAGAAGATGGTACACCGTGCGATCCGGAAAGGTTTTCAAAACGCACCTCATTTCTCATCTCCTTGTGCTCGGGTTTGCCATTCCTGCCGCTTTACTAGCAATCTCCCTCCTTGGAGAATCAGCACCTTTAACCTCCTGTTCCGTACAGGTTGCAATTTGTCCTGAGGATGAACTGGAAGAGGGGGAACCAATGAGAGACTAGCTCTAGGTGTTGGGACAGGCACAGGTCACTCTATTTTCCCATCAGGAAGAAGAATTAACCACAGGCTCAGCCTGCCGCCCGGGACCAGAATAGGGCCTGAAGCAATCCTGCGCTTTTGCGGCCAGCTCCCAAGAAAGCGAGTTGAAAAATGGAGCTCAGGGGCACTGCAATTCACAAACCTGCAGACTTATAAATGATGACTCTCGTCCACAAATATATTGAGGGAAGGCAACGAAGAGGATTGGAAAGCAAGGCAGAATTGCAGGAAACAGATTTCAGGAGGGAGATTCGAATCGCCTTTAAAGCACAGGAAAAGCGGCAAAACCTCGACAATGATGCCCTTGGCCAAAAAGGGCGTATGCGTTTTTTCCTGAATATATTCAGGAAAAAACGCATACGCCCTTTTTGGCCAACCAAGCAACCTGGAAAGGCAAATCAGCGCTACAAAGAAGTCTCGCTTCCCATCGGTCAAAAGGGCCATGCTGAATAAAGTGTCAAAACCAGAAATGCAAAACAGGCCATGGAGAAACGGGAGCCTGGCTACGCTGATGGGCGGGATGTAAATTGCCAACAGCCACTCTGGAGAAGTGCACGGTGTGTCCTGAAACATCGAAAAAAATCAGCTTAGGGAGCATAGGGCCTTTCCACTCATGGGCGTATAAATTGGGAAAACTAAAAATCAGCAAGACACAGGCACCCCAAAGTTTAGGGCTGCTCTGTTGACAAGAACCTCCACTTCGTTACACCTTAAATATCCCAGGAAAGAGAAAAATGGATAAAGAAGTTGTGGTCCTTATGTACAATGGAATATCACTCAGCCATGAAATCAACGTCATAAGGCTAGTAGCAGCAAGATGAGTGGATTTAGGTAGGACGATTCGAAGTGAAATAAGTCACACAGAAAAAGATACTTATCATAAGATATCACTTATAGAGGGAATATAAAAACCGCTACCCTTGAACTGAATTACAAATCAGAGCAGGGTAACACGTTTAGAAAACACACTCTGGCTGCTTAACGGGAAAGGTGAGGTGGGGTGATGCATAAAACAAGGGTTTCAAATTAGCTAAGATACCGTTCCATAAACCCAATAGGTAATAGACAAGACCTACTCCTTGCTCAGTGAATTGGACTCAACACCCCCTATTCACCGCCCAAGAATATATCTGACTAGTAAGAATCTTAAAACCTATGCATTTATATCTCTCTGTAAGTGAGTCCAGTGGGTGTAAAGCGGCAAAAACACAGCAGTGAAAAGCAGGTAAACCCCATTATAAAAATCAATTACTTTTAAAAACCCGTGAAACAAAGACAGTGAAAGAGAGAGAAATTCTTACAAAATTCGTTCAGGGGCTGTGATGCCACCTGGATTGACCATATCTAGACCCACAGTTGATTGAGACATAAGGGTGGACACTCTTGGGGCTGAGAGGTTTGGTGAGGCTGGGTGAGCAAACGCAGACCCTTTGAAGTAATACTGCGTGGTACCCATCCCATGGGTCCCAAATCTCCAGGTTCAAGGGCATCTTCCTACATCGAAAGCATGCATGAGAAACCCAGAAGATGGTACACCGTGCGATCCGGAAAGGTTTTCAAAACGCACCTCATTTCTCATCTCCTTGTGCTCGGGTTTGCCATTCCAGCCGCTTTACTAGCAATCTCCCTCCTTGGAGAATCAGCACCTTTAACCTCCTGTTCCGTACAGGTTGCAATTTGTCCTGAGGATGAACGGGAAGAGGGGGAACCAATGAGAGACTAGCTCTAGGTGTTGGGACAGGCACAGGTCACTCTATTTTCCCGTCAGGAAGAAGAATTAACCACAGGCTCAGCCTGCCGCCCGGGACCAGAATAGGGCCTGAAGCAATCCTGCGCTTTTGCGGCCAGCTCCCAAGAAAGCGAGTTGAAAAATGGAGCTCAGGGGCACTGCAATTCACAAACCTGCAGACTTATAAATGATGACTCTCGTCCACAAATATATTGAGGGAAGGCAACGAAGAGGATTGGAAAGCAAGGCAGAATTGCAGGAAACAGATTTCAGGAGGGAGATTCGAATCGCCTTTAAAGCACAGGAAAAGCGGCAAAACCTCGACAATGATGCCCTTGGCCAAAAAGGGCGTATGCGTTTTTTCCTGAATATATTCAGGAAAAAACGCATACGCCCTTTTTGGCCAACCAAGCAACCTGGAAAGGCAAATCAGCGCTACAAAGAAGTCTCGCTTCCCATCGGTCAAAAGGGCCATGCTGAATAAAGTGTCAAAACCAGAAATGCAAAACAGGCCATGGAGAAACGGGAGCCTGGCTACGCTGATGGGCGGGATGTAAATTGCCAACAGCCACTCTGGAGAAGTGCACGGTGTGTCCTGAAACATCGAAAAAAATCAGCTTAGGGAGCATAGGGCACTTCCACTCATGGGCGTATAAATTGGGAAAACTAAAAGTCAGCAAGACACAGGCACCCCAAAGTTTAGGGCTGCTCTGTTGACAAGAACCTCCACTTCGTTACACCTTAAATATCCCAGGAAAGAGAAAAATGGATAAAGAAGTTGTGGTCCTTATGTACAATGGAATATCACTCAGCCATGAAATCAACGTCATAAGGCTAGTAGCAGCAAGATGAGTGGATTTAGGTAGGACGATTCTAAGTGAAATAAGTCACACAGAAAAAGATACTTATCATAAGATATCACTTATAGAGGGAATATAAAAACCGCTACCCTTGAACTGAATTACAAATCAGAGCAGGGTAACACGTTTAGAAAACACACTATGGCTGCTTAACGGGAAAGGTGAGGTGGGGTGATGCATAAAACAAGGGTTTCAAATTAGCTCAGATACCGTTCCATAAACCCAATAGGTAATAGACAAGACCTACTCCTTGCTCAGTGAATTGGACTCAACACCCCCTATTCACCGCCCAAGAATATATCTGACTAGTAAGAATCTTAAAACCTATGCATTGATATCTCTCTGTAAGTGAGTCAAGTGGGTGTAAAGCGGCAAAAACACAGCAGTGAAAAGCAGGTAAACCCCATTATAAAAATCAATTACTTTTAAAAACCCGTGAAACAAAGACAGTGAAAGAGAGAGAAATTCTTACAAAATTCGTTCAGGGGCTGTGATGCCACCTGGATTGACCATATCTAGACCCACAGTTGATTGAGACATAAGGGTGGACACTCTTGGGGCTGAGAGGTTTGGTGAGGTTGGGTGAGCAAACGCAGACCCTTTAAAGTAATACTGCGTGGTACCCATCCCATGGGTCCCAAATCTCCAGGTTCAAGGGCATCTTCCTACATCGAAAGCATGCATGAGAAACCCAGAAGATGGTACACCGTGCGATCCGGAAAGGTTTTCAAAACGCACCTCATTTCTCATCTCCTTGTGCTCGGGTTTGCCATTCCTGCCGCTTTACTAGCAATCTCCCTCCTTGGAGAATCAGCACCTTTAACCTCCTGTTCCGTACAGGTTGCAATTTGTCCTGAGGATGAACGGGAAGAGGGGGAACCAATGAGAGACTAGCTCTAGGTGTTGGGACAGGCACAGGTCACTCTATTTTCCCATCAGGAAGAAGAATTAACCACAGGCTCAGCCTGCCGCCCGGGACCAGAATAGGGCCTGAAGCAATCCTGCGCTTTTGCGGCCAGCTCCCAAGAAAGCGAGTTGAAAAATGGAGCTCAGGGGCACTGCAATTCACAAACCTGCAGACTTATAAATGATGACTCTCGTCCACAAATATATTGAGGGAAGGCAACGAAGAGGATTGGAAAGCAAGGCAGAATTGCAGGAAACAGATTTCAGGAGGGAGATTCGAATCGCCTTTAAAGCACAGGAAAAGCGGCAAAACCTCGACAATGATGCCCTTGGCCAAAAAGGGCGTATGCGTTTTTTCCTGAATATATTCAGGAAAAAACGCATACGCCCTTTTTGGCCAACCAAGCAACCTGGAAAGGCAAATCAGCGCTACAAAGAAGTCTCGCTTCCCATCGGTCAAAAGGGCCATGCTGAATAAAGTGTCAAAACCAGAAATGCAAAACAGGCCATGGAGAAACGGGAGCCTGGCTACGCTGATGGGCGGGATGTAAATTGCCAACAGCCACTCTGGAGAAGTGCACGGTGTGTCCTGAAACATCGAAAAAAATCAGCCTAGGGAGCATAGGGCACTTCCACTCATGGGCGTATAAATTGGGAAAACTAAAAATCAGCAAGACACAGGCACCCCAAAGTTTAGGGCTGCTCTGTTGACAAGAACCTCCACTTCGTTACACCTTAAATATCCCAGGAAAGAGAAAAATGGATAAAGAAGTTGTGGTCCTTATGTACAATGGAATATCACTCAGCCATGAAATCAACGTCATAAGGCTAGTAGCAGCAAGATGAGTGGATTTAGGTAGGACGATTCGAAGTGAAATAAGTCACACAGAAAAAGATACTTATCATAAGATATCACTTATAGAGGGAATATAAAAACCGCTACCCTTGAACTGAATTACAAATCAGAGCAGGGTCACACGTTTAGAAAACACACTATGGCTGCTTAACGGGAAAGGTGAGGTGGGGTGATGCATAAAACAAGGGTTTCAAATTAGCTCAGATACCGTTCCATAAACCCAATAGGTAATAGACAAGACCTACTCCTTGCTCAGTGAATTGGACTCAACACCCCCTATTCACCGCCCAAGAATATATCTGACTAGTAAGAATCTTAAAACCTATGCATTGATATCTCTCTGTAAGTGAGTCAAGTGGGTGTAAAGCGGCAAAAACACAGCAGTGAAAAGCAGGTAAACCCCATTATAAAAATCAATTACTTTTAAAAACCCGTGAAACAAAGACAGTGAAAGAGAGAGAAATTCTTACAAAATTCGTTCAGGGGCTGTGATGCCACCTGGATTGACCATATCTAGACCCACAGTTGATTGAGACATAAGGGTGGACACTCTTGGGGCTGAGAGGTTTGGTGAGGTTGGGTGAGCAAACGCAGACCCTTTAAAGTAATACTGCGTGGTACCCATCCCATGGGTCCCAAATCTCCAGGTTCAAGGGCATCTTCCTACATCGAAAGCATGCATGAGAAACCCAGAAGATGGTACACCGTGCGATCCGGAAAGGTTTTCAAAACGCACCTCATTTCTCATCTCCTTGTGCTCGGGTTTGCCATTCCAGCCGCTTTACTAGCAATCTCCCTCCTTGGAGAATCAGCACCTTTAACCTCCTGTTCCGTACAGGTTGCAATTTGTCCTGAGGATGAACGGGAAGAGGGGGAACCAATGAGAGACTAGCTCTACGTGTTGGGACAGGCACAGGTCACTCTATTTTCCCATCAGGAAGAAGAATTAACCACAGGCTCAGCCTGCCGCCCGGGACCAGAATAGGGCCTGAAGCAATCCTGCGCTTTTGCGGCCAGCTCCCAAGAAAGCGAGTTGAAAAATGGAGCTCAGGGGCACTGCAATTCACAAACCTGCAGACTTATAAATGATGACTCTCGTCCACAAATATATTGAGGGAAGGCAACGAAGAGGATTGGAAAGCAAGGCAGAATTGCAGGAAACAGATTTCAGGAGGGAGATTCGAATCGCCTTTAAAGCACAGGAAAAGCGGCAAAACCTCGACAATGATGCCCTTGGCCAAAAAGGGCGTATGCGTTTTTTCCTGAATATATTCAGGAAAAAACGCATACGCCCTTTTTGGCCAACCAAGCAACCTGGAAAGGCAAATCAGCGCTACAAAGAAGTCTCGCTTCCCATCGGTCAAAAGGGCCATGCTGAATAAAGTGTCAAAACCAGAAATGCAAAACAGGCCATGGAGAAACGGGAGCCTGGCTACGCTGATGGGCAGGATGTAAATTGCCAACAGCCACTCTGGAGAAGTGCACGGTGTGTCCTGAAACATCGAAAAAAATCAGCTTAGGGAGCATAGGGCACTTCCACTCATGGGCGTATAAATTGGGAAAACTAAAAATCAGCAAGACACAGGCACCCCAAAG
Source organism: Balaenoptera physalus (assembly GCF_965194825.1). Classification (NCBI taxonomy): domain Eukaryota; kingdom Metazoa; phylum Chordata; class Mammalia; order Artiodactyla; family Balaenopteridae; genus Balaenoptera; species Balaenoptera physalus. The sequence goes on from NW_028124914.1 coordinate 75,976, forward strand.
TTTAGGACTGCTCTGTTGACAAGAACCTCCACTTCGTTACACCTTAAATATCCCAGGAAAGAGAAAAATGGATAAAGAAGTTGTGGTCCTTATGTACAATGGAATATCACTCAGCCATGAAATCAACGTCATAAGGCTAGTAGCAGCAAGATGAGTGGATTTAGGTAGGACGATTCTAAGTGAAATAAGTCACACAGAAAAAGATACTTATCATAAGATATCACTTATAGAGGGAATATAAAAACCGCTACCCTTGAACTGAATTACAAATCAGAGCAGGGTAACACGTTTAGAAAACACACTATGGCTGCTTAACGGGAAAGGTGAGGTGGGGTGATGCATAAAACTAGGGTTTCAAATTAGCTCAGATACCGTTCCATAAACCCAATAGGTAATAGACAAGACCTACTCCTTGCTCAGTGAATTGGACTCAACACCCCCTATTCACCGCCCAAGAATATATCTGACTAGTAAGAATCTTAAAACCTATGCATTGATATCTCTCTGTAAGTGAGTCCAGTGGGTGTAAAGCGGCAAAAACACAGCAGTGAAAGGCAGGTAAACCCCATTATAAAAATCAATTACTTTTAAAAACCCGTGAAACAAAGACAGTGAAAGAGAGAGAAATTCTTACAAAATTCGTTCAGGGGCTGTGATGCCACCTGGATTGACCATATCTAGACCCACAGTTGATTGAGACATAAGGGTGGACACTCTTGGGGCTGAGAGGTTTGGTGAGGTTGGGTGAGCAAACGCAGACCCTTTAAAGTAATACTGCGTGGTACCCATCCCATGGGTCCCAAATCTCCTGGTTCAAGGGCATCTTCCTACATCGAAAGCATGCATGAGAAACCCAGAAGATGGTACACCGTGTGATACGGAAAGGTTTTCAAAACGCACCTCATTTCTCATCTCCTTGTGCTCGGGTTTGCCATTCCAGCCGCTTTACTAGCAATCTCCCTCCTTGGAGAATCAGCACCTTTAACCTCCTGTTCCGTACAGGTTGCAATTTGTCCTGAGGATGAACGGGAAGAGGGGGAACCAATGAGAGACTAGCTCTAGGTGTTGGGACAGGCACAGGTCACTCTATTTTCCCATCACGAAGAAGAATTAACCACAGGCTCAGCCTGCCGCCCGGGACCAGAATAGGGCCTGAAGCAATCCTGCGCTTTTGCGGCCAGCTCCCAAGAAAGCGAGTTGAAAAATGGAGCTCAGGGGCACTGCAATTCACAAACCTGCAGACTTATAAATGATGACTCTCGTCCACAAATATATTGAGGGAAGGCAACGAAGAGGATTGGAAAGCAAGGCAGAATTGCAGGAAACAGATTTCAGGAGGGAGATTCGAATCGCCTTTAAAGCACAGGAAAAGCGGCAAAACCTCGACAATGATGCCCTTGGCCAAAAAGGGCGTATGCGTTTTTTCCTGAATATATTCAGGAAAAAACGCATACGCCCTTTTTGGCCAACCAAGCAACCTGGAAAGGCAAATCAGCGCTACAAAGAAGTCTCGCTTCCCATCGGTCAAAAGGGCCATGCTGAATAAAGTGTCAAAACCAGAAATGCAAAACAGGCCATGGAGAAACGGGAGCCTGGCTACGCTGATGGGCGGGATGTAAATTGCCAACAGCCACTCTGGAGAAGTGCACGGTGTGTCCTGAAACATCGAAAAAAATCAGCTTAGGGAGCATAGGGCACTTCCACTCATGGGCGTATAAATTGGGAAAACTAAAAATCAGCAAGACACAGGCACCCCAAAGTTTAGGGCTGCTCTGTTGACAAGAACCTCCACTTCGTTACACCTTAAATATCCCAGGAAAGAGAAAAATGGATAAAGAAGTTGTGGTCCTTATGTACAATGGAATATCACTCAGCCATGAAATCAACGTCATAAGGCTAGTAGCAGCAAGATGAGTGGATTTAGGTAGGACGATTCTAAGTGAAATAAGTCACACAGAAAAAGATACTTATCATAAGATATCACTTATAGAGGGAATATAAAAACCGCTACCCTTGAACTGAATTACAAATCAGAGCAGGGTAACACGTTTAGAAAACACACTATGGCTGCTTAACGGGAAAGGTGAGGTGGGGTGATGCATAAAACAAGGGTTTCAAATTAGCTCAGATACCGTTCCATAAACCCAATAGGTAATAGACAAGACCTACTCCTTGCTCAGTGAATTGGACTCAACACCCCCTATTCACCGCCCAAGAATATATCTGACTAGTAAGAATCTTAAAACCTATGCATTGATATCTCTCTGTAAGTGAGTCCAGTGGGTGTAAAGCGGCAAAAACACAGCAGTGAAAGGCAGGTAAACCCCATTATAAAAATCAATTACTTTTAAAAACCCGTGAAACAAAGACAGTGAAAGAGAGAGAAATTCTTACAAAATTCGTTCAGGGGCTGTGATGCCACCTGGATTGACCATATCTAGACCCACAGTTGATTGAGACATAAGGGTGGACACTCTTGGGGCTGAGAGGTTTGGTGAGGTTGGGTGAGCAAACGCAGACCCTTTAAAGTAATACTGCATGGTACCCATCCCATGGGTCCCAAATCTCCAGGTTCAAGGGCATCTTCCTACATCGAAAGCATGCATGAGAAACCCAGAAGATGGTACACCGTGTGATCCGGAAAGGTTTTCAAAACGCACCTCATTTCTCATCTCCTTGTGCTCGGGTTTGCCATTCCAGCCGCTTTACTAGCAATCTCCCTCCTTGGAGAATCAGCACCTTTAACCTCCTGTTCCGTACAGGTTGCAATTTGTCCTGAGGATGAACGGGAAGAGGGGCAACCAATGAGAGACTAGCTCTAGGTGTTGGGACAGGCACAGGTCACTCTATTTTCCCATCAGGAAGAAGAATTAACCACAGGCTCAGCCTGCCGCCCGGGACCAGAATAGGGCCTGAAGCAATCCTGCGCTTTTGCGGCCAGCTCCCAAGAAAGCGAGTTGAAAAATGGAGCTCAGGGGCACTGCAATTCACAAACCTGCAGACTTATAAATGATGACTCTCGTCCACAAATATATTGAGGGAAGGCAACGAAGAGGATTGGAAAGCAAGGCAGAATTGCAGGAAACAGATTTCAGGAGGGAGATTCGAATCACCTTTAAAGCACAGGAAAAGCGGCAAAACCTCGACAATGATGCCCTTGGCCAAAAAGGGCGTATGCGTTTTTTCCTGAATATATTCAGGAAAAAACGCATACGCCCTTTTTGGCCAACCAAGCAACCTGGAAAGGCAAATCAGCGCTACAAAGAAGTCTCGCTTCCCATCGGTCAAAAGGGCCATGCTGAATAAAGTGTCAAAACCAGAAATGCAAAACAGGCCATGGAGAAACGGGAGCCTGGCTACGCTGATGGGCGGGATGTAAATTGCCAACAGCCACTCTGGAGAAGTGCACGGTGTGTCCTGAAACATCGAAAAAACATCAGCTTAGGGAGCATAGGGCACTTCCACTCATGGGCGTATAAATTGGGAAAACTAAAAATCAGCAAGACACAGGCACCCCAAAGGTTAGGGCTGCTCTGTTGACAAGAACCTCCACTTCGTTACACCTTAAATATCCCAGGAAAGAGAAAAATGGATAAAGAAGTTGTGGTCCTTATGTACAATGGAATATCACTCAGCCATGAAATCAACGTCATAAGGCTAGTAGCAGCAAGATGAGTGGATTTAGGTAGGACGATTCTAAGTGAAATAAGTCACACAGAAAAAGATACTTATCATAAGATATCACTTATAGAGGGAATATAAAAACCGCTACCCTTGAACTGAATTACAAATCAGAGCAGGGTCACACGTTTAGAAAACACACTATGGCTGCTTAACGGGAAAGGTGAGGTGGGGTGATGCATAAAACAAGGGTTTCAAATTAGCTCAGATACCGTTCCATAAACCCAATAGGTAATAGACAAGACCTACTCCTTGCTCAGTGAATTGGACTCAACACCCCCTATTCACCGCCCAAGAATATATCTGACTAGTAAGAATCTTAAAACCTATGCATTGATATCTCTCTGTAAGTGAGTCCAGTGGGTGTAAAGCGGCAAAAACACAGCAGTGAAAGGCAGGTAAACCCCATTATAAAAATCAATTACTTTTAAAAACCCGTGAAACAAAGACAGTGAAAGAGAGAGAAATTCTTACAAAATTCGTTCAGGGGCTGTGATGCCACCTGGATTGACCATATCTAGACCCACAGTTGATTGAGACATAAGGGTGGACACTCTTGGGGCTGAGAGGTTTGGTGAGGTTGGGTGAGCAAACGCAGACCCTTTAAAGTAATACTGCATGGTACCCATCCCATGGGTCCCAAATCTCCAGGTTCAAGGGCATCTTCCTACATCGAAAGCATGCATGAGAAACCCAGAAGATGGTACACCGTGTGATCCGGAAAGGTTTTCAAAACGCACCTCATTTCTCATCTCCTTGTGCTCGGGTTTGCCATTCCAGCCGCTTTACTAGCAATCTCCCTCCTTGGAGAATCAGCACCTTTAACCTCCTGTTCCGTACAGGTTGCAATTTGTCCTGAGGATGAACGGGAAGAGGGGCAACCAATGAGAGACTAGCTCTAGGTGTTGGGACAGGCACAGGTCACTCTATTTTCCCATCAGGAAGAAGAATTAACCACAGGCTCAGCCTGCCGCCCGGGACCAGAATAGGGCCTGAAGCAATCCTGCGCTTTTGCGGCCAGCTCCCAAGAAAGCGAGTTGAAAAATGGAGCTCAGGGGCACTGCAATTCACAAACCTGCAGACTTATAAATGATGACTCTCGTCCACAAATATATTGAGGGAAGGCAACGAAGAGGATTGGAAAGCAAGGCAGAATTGCAGGAAACAGATTTCAGGAGGGAGATTCGAATCGCCTTTAAAGCACAGGAAAAGCGGCAAAACCTCGACAATGATGCCCTTGGCCAAAAAGGGCGTATGCGTTTTTTCCTGAATATATTCAGGAAAAAACGCATACGCCCTTTTTGGCCAACCAAGCAACCTGGAAAGGCAAATCAGCGCTACAAAGAAGTCTCGCTTCCCATCGGTCAAAAGGGCCATGCTGAATAAAGTGTCAAAACCAGAAATGCAAAACAGGCCATGGAGAAACGGGAGCCTGGCTACGCTGATGGGCGGGATGTAAATTGCCAACAGCCACTCTGGAGAAGTGCACGGTGTGTCCTGAAACATCGAAAAAACATCAGCTTAGGGAGCATAGGGCACTTCCACTCATGGGCGTATAAATTGGGAAAACTAAAAATCAGCAAGACACAGGCACCCCAAAGGTTAGGGCTGCTCTGTTGACAAGAACCTCCACTTCGTTACACCTTAAATATCCCAGGAAAGAGAAAAATGGATAAAGAAGTTGTGGTCCTTATGTACAATGGAATATCACTCAGCCATGAAATCAACGTCATAAGGCTAGTAGCAGCAAGATGAGTGGATTTAGGTAGGACGATTCTAAGTGAAATAAGTCACACAGAAAAAGATACTTATCATAAGATATCACTTATAGAGGGAATATAAAAACCGCTACCCTTGAACTGAATTACAAATCAGAGCAGGGTCACACGTTTAGAAAACACACTATGGCTGCTTAACGGGAAAGGTGAGGTGGGGTGATGCATAAAACAAGGGTTTCAAATTAGCTCAGATACCGTTCCATAAACCCAATAGGTAATAGACAAGACCTACTCCTTGCTCAGTGAATTGGACTCAACACCCCCTATTCACCGCCCAAGAATATATCTGACTAGTAAGAATCTTAAAACCTATGCATTGATATCTCTCTGTAAGTGAGTCCAGTGGGTGTAAAGCGGCAAAAACACAGCAGTGAAAAGCAGGTAAACCCCATTATAAAAATCAATTACTTTTAAAAACCCGTGAAACAAAGACAGTGAAAGAGAGAGAAATTCTTACAAAATTCGTTCAGGGGCTGTGATGCCACCTGGATTGACCATATCTAGACCCACAGTTGATTGAGACATAAGGGTGGACACTCTTGGGGCTGAGAGGTTTGGTGAGGTTGGGTGAGCAAACGCAGACCCTTTAAAGTAATACTGCGTGGTACCCATCCCATGGGTCCCAAATCTCCAGGTTCAAGGGCATCTTCCTACATCGAAAGCATGCATGAGAAACCCAGATGATGGTACACCGTGCGATCCGGAAAGGTTTTCAAAACGCACCTCATTTCTCATCTCCTTGTGCTCGGGTTTGCCATTCCAACCGCTTTACTAGCAATCTCCCTCCTTGGAGAATCAGCACCTTTAACCTCCTGTTCCGTACAGGTTGCAATTTGTCCTGAGGATGAACGGGAAGAGGGGGAACCAATGAGAGACTAGCTCTACGTGTTGGGACAGGCACAGGTCACTCTATTTTCCCATCAGGAAGAAGAATTAACCACAGGCTCAGCCTGCCGCCCGGGACCAGAATAGGGCCTGAAGCAATCCTGCGCTTTTGCGGCCAGCTCCCAAGAAAGCGAGTTGACAAATGGAGCTCAGGGGCACTGCAATTCACAAACCTGCAGACTTATAAATGATGACTCTCGTCCACAAATATATTGAGGGAAGGCAACGAAGAGGATTGGAAAGCAAGGCAGAATTGCAGGAAACAGATTTCAGGAGGGAGATTCGAATCGCCTTTAAAGCACAGGAAAAGCGGCAAAACCTCGACAATGATGCCCTTGGCCAAAAAGGGCGTATGCGTTTTTTCCTGAATATATTCAGGAAAAAACGCATACGCCCTTTTTGGCCAACCAAGCAACCTGGAAAGGCAAATCAGCGCTACAAAGAAGTCTCGCTTCCCATCGGTCAAAAGGGCCATGCTGAATAAAGTGTCAAAACCAGAAATGCAAAACAGGCCATGGAGAAACGGGAGCCTGGCTACGCTGATGGGCGGGATGTAAATTGCCAACAGCCACTCTGGAGAAGTGCACGGTGTGTCCTGAAACATCGAAAAAAATCAGCTTAGGGAGCATAGGGCACTTCCACTCATGGGCGTATAAATTGGGAAAACTAAAAATCAGCAAGACACAGGCACCCCAAAGTTTAGGGCTGCTCTGTTGACAAGAACCTCCACTTCGTTACACCTTAAATATCCCAGGAAAGAGAAAAATGGATAAAGAAGTTGTGGTCCTTATGTACAATGGAATATCACTCAGCCATGAAATCAACGTCATAAGGCTAGTAGCAGCAAGATGAGTGGATTTAGGTAGGACGATTCGAAGTGAAATAAGTCACACAGAAAAAGATACTTATCATAAGATATCACTTATAGAGGGAATATAAAAACCGCTACCCTTGAACTGAATTACAAATCAGAGCAGGGTCACACGTTTAGAAAACACACTATGGCTGCTTAACGGGAAAGGTGAGGTGGGGTGATGCATAAAACAAGGGTTTCAAATTAGCTCAGATACCGTTCCATAAACCCAATAGGTAATAGACAAGACCTACTCCTTGCTCAGTGAATTGGACTCAACACCCCCTATTCACCGCCCAAGAATATATCTGACTAGTAAGAATCTTAAAACCTATGCATTGATGTCTCTCTGTAAGTGAGTCAAGTGGGTGTAAAGCGGCAAAAACACAGCAGTGAAAAGCAGGTAAACCCCATTATAAAAATCAATTACTTTTAAAAACCCGTGAAACAAAGACAGTGAAAGAGAGAGAAATTCTTACAAAATTCGTTCAGGGGCTGTGATGCCACCTCGATTGACCATATCTAGACCCAAAGCTGATTGAGACATAAGGGTGGACACTCTTGGGGCTGAGAGGTTTGGTGAGGTTGGGTGAGCAAACGCAGACCCTTTAAAGTAATACTGCGTGGTACCCATCCCATGGGTCCCAAATCTCCAGGTTCAAGGGCATCTTCCTACATCGAAAACATGCATGAGAAACCCAGAAGATGGTACACCGTGTGATCCGGAAAGGTTTTCAAAACGCACCTCATTTCTCATCTCCTTGTGCTCGGGTTTGCCATTCCGGCCGCTTTACTAGCAATCTCCCTCCTTGGAGAATCAGCACCTTTAACCTCCTGTTCCGTACAGGTTGCAATTTGTCCTGAGGATGAACGGGAAGAGGGGGAACCAATGAGAGACTAGCTCTAGGTGTTGGGACAGGCACAGGTCACTCTATTTTCCCATCAGGAAGAAGAATTAACCACAGGCTCAGCCTGCCGCCCGGGACCAGAATAGCGCCTGAAGCAATCCTGCGCTTTTGCGGCCAGCTCCCAAGAAAGCGAGTTGAAAAATGGAGCTCAGGGGCACTGCAATTCACAAACCTGCAGACTTAGAAATGATGACTCTCGTCCACAAATATATTGAGGGAAGGCAACGAAGAGGATTGGAAAGCAAGGCAGAATTGCAGGAAACAGATTTCAGGAGGGAGATTCGAATCGCCTTTAAAGCACAGGAAAAGCGGCAAAACCTCGACAATGATGCCCTTGGCCAAAAAGGGCGTATGTGTTTTTTCCTGAATATATTCAGGAAAAAACGCATACGCCCTTTTTGGCCAACCAAGCAACCTGGAAAGGCAAATCAGCGCTACAAAGAAGTCTCGCTTCCCATCGGTCAAAAGGGCCATGCTGAATAAAGTGTCAAAACCAGAAATGCAAAACAGGCCATGGAGAAACGGGAGCCTGGCTACGCTGATGGGCGGGATGTAAATTGCCAACAGCCACTCTGGAGAAGTGCACGGTGTGTCCTGAAACATCGAAAAAAATCAGCTTAGGGAGCATAGGGCACTTCCACTCATGGGCGTATAAATTGGGAAAACTAAAAATCAGCAAGACACAGGCACCCCAAAGTTTAGGGCTGCTCTGTTGACAAGAACCTCCACTTCGTTACACCTTAAATATCCCAGGAAAGAGAAAAATGGATAAAGAAGTTGTGGTCCTTATGTACAATGGAATATCACTCAGCCATGAAATCAACGTCATAAGGCTAGTAGCAGCAAGATGAGTGGATTTAGGTAGGACGATTCTAAGTGAAATAAGTCACACAGAAAAAGATACTTATCATAAGATATCACTTATAGAGGGAATATAAAAACCGCTACCCTTGAACTGAATTACAAATCAGAGCAGGGTCACACGTTTAGAAAACACACTATGGCTGCTTAACGGGAAAGGTGAGGTGGGGTGATGCATAAAACAAGGGTTTCAAATTAGCTCAGATACCGTTCAATAAACCCAATAGGTAATAGACAAGACCTACTCCTTGCTCAGTGAATTGGACTCAACACCCCCTATTCACCGCCCAAGAATATATCTGACTAGTAAGAATCTTAAAACCTATGCATTGATATCTCTCTGTAAGTGAGTCCAGTGGGTGTAAAGCGGCAAAAACACAGCAGTGAAAAGCAGGTAAACCCCATTATAAAAATCAATTACTTTTAAAAACCCGTGAAACAAAGACAGTGAAAGAGAGAGAAATTCTTACAAAATTCGTTCAGGGGCTGTGATGCCACCTGGATTGACCATATCTAGACCCACAGTTGATTGAGACATAAGGGTGGACACTCTTGGGGCTGAGAGGTTTGGTGAGGTTGGGTGAGCAAACGCAGACCCTTTAAAGTAATACGGCGTGGTACCCATCCCATGGGTCCCAAATCTCCAGGTTCAAGGGCATCTTCCTACATCGAAAGCATGCATGAGAAACCCAGAAGATGGTACACCGTGTGATCCGGAAAGGTTTTCAAAACGCACCTCATTTCTCATCTCCTTGTGCTCGGGTTTGCCATTCCAGCCGCTTTACTAGCAATCTCCCTCCTTGGAGAATCAGCACCTTTAACCTCCTGTTCCGTACAGGTTGCAATTTGTCCTGAGGATGAACGGGAAGAGGGGGAACCAATGAGAGACTAGCTCTAGGTGTTGGGACAGGCACAGGTCACTCTATTTTCCCATCAGGAAGAAGAATTAACCACAGGCTCAGCCTGCCGCCCGGGACCAGAATAGCGCCTGAAGCAATCCTGCGCTTTTGCGGCCAGCTCCCAAGAAAGCGAGTTGAAAAATGGAGCTCAGGGGCACTGCAATTCACAAACCTGCAGACTTAGAAATGATGACTCTCGTCCACAAATATATTGAGGGAAGGCAACGAAGAGGATTGGAAAGCAAGGCAGAATTGCAGGAAACAGATTTCAGGAGGGAGATTCGAATCGCCTTTAAAGCACAGGAAAAGCGGCAAAACCTCGACAATGATGCCCTTGGCCAAAAAGGGCGTATGCGTTTTTTCCTGAATATATTCAGGAAAAAACGCATACGCCCTTTTTGGCCAACCAAGCAACCTGGAAAGGCAAATCAGCGCTACAAAGAAGTCTCGCTTCCCATCGGTCAAAAGGGCCATGCTGAATAAAGTGTCAAAACCAGAAATGCAAAACAGGCCATGGAGAAACGGGAGCCTGGCTACGCTGATGGGCGGGATGTAAATTGCCAACAGCCACTCTGGAGAAGTGCACGGTGTGTCCTGAAACATCGAAAAAACATCAGCTTAGGGAGCATAGGGCACTTCCACTCATGGGCGTATAAATTGGGAAAACTAAAAATCAGCAAGACACAGGCACCCCAAAGGTTAGGGCTGCTCTGTTGACAAGAACCTCCACTTCGTTACACCTTAAATATCCCAAGAAAGAGAAAAATGGATAAAGAAGTTGTGGTCCTTATGTACAATGGAATATCACTCAGCCATGAAATCAACGTCATAAGGCTAGTAGCAGCAAGATGAGTGGATTTAGGTAGGACGATTCTAAGTGAAATAAGTCACACAGAAAAAGATACTTATCATAAGATATCACTTATAGAGGGAATATAAAAACCGCTACCCTTGAACTGAATTACAAATCAGAGCAGGGTCACACGTTTAGAAAACACACTATGGCTGCTTAACGGGAAAGGTGAGGTGGGGTGATGCATAAAACAAGGGTTTCAAATTAGCTCAGATACCGTTCCATAAACCCAATAGGTAATAGACAAGACCTACTCCTTGCTCAGTGAATTGGACTCAACACCCCCTATTCACCGCCCAAGAATATATCTGACTAGTAAGAATCTTAAAACCTATGCACTGATATCTCTCTGTAAGTGAGTCCAGTGGGTGTAAAGCGGCAAAAACACAGCAGTGAAAAGCAGGTAAACCCCATTATAAAAATCAATTACTTTTAAAAACCCGTGAAACAAAGACAGTGAAAGAGAGAGAAATTCTTACAAAATTCGTTCAGGGGCTGTGATGCCACCTGGATTGACCATATCTAGACCCACAGTTGATTGAGACATAAGGGTGGACACTCTTGGGGCTGAGAGGTTTGGTGAGGTTGGGTGAGCAAACGCAGACCCTTTAAAGTAATACTGCGTGGTACCCATCCCATGGGTCCCAAATCTCCAGGTTCAAGGGCATCTTCCTACATCGAAAGCATGCATGAGAAACCCAGAAGATGGTACACCGTGCGATCCGGAAAGGTTTTCAAAACGCACCTCATTTCTCATCTCCTTGTGCTCGGGTTTGCCATTCCAGCCGCTTTACTAGCAATCTCCCTCCTTGGAGAATCAGCACCTTTAACCTCCTGTTCCGTACAGGTTGCAATTTGTCCTGAGGATGAACGGGAAGAGGGGGAACCAATGAGAGACTAGCTCTAGGTGTTGGGACAGGCACAGGTCACTCTATTTTCCCATCAGGAAGAAGAATTAACCACAGGCTCAGCCTGCCGCCCGGGACCAGAATAGGGCCTGAAGCAATCCTGCGCTTTTGCGGCCAGCTCCCAAGAAAGCGAGTTGAAAAATGGAGCTCAGGGGCACTGCAATTCACAAACCTGCAGACTTATAAATGATGACTCTCGTCCACAAATATATTGAGGGAAGGCAACGAAGAGGATTGGAAAGCAAGGCAGAATTGCAGGAAACAGATTTCAGGAGGGAGATTCGAATCGCCTTTAAAGCACAGGAAAAGCGGCAAAACCTCGACAATGATGCCCTTGGCCAAAAAGGGCGTATGCGTTTTTTCCTGAATATATTCAGGAAAAAACGCATACGCCCTTTTTGGCCAACCAAGCAACCTGGAAAGGCAAATCAGCGCTACAAAGAAGTCTCGCTTCCCATCGGTCAAAAGGGCCATGCTGAATAAAGTGTCAAAACCAGAAATGCAAAACAGGACATGGAGAAACGGGAGCCTGGCTACGCTGATGGGCGGGATGTAAATTCCCAACAGCCACTCTGGAGAAGTGCACGGTGTGTCCTGAAACATCGAAAAAACATCAGCTTAGGGAGCATAGGGCACTTCCACTCATGGGCGTATAAATTGGGAAAACTAAAAGTCAGCAAGACACAGGCACCCCAAAGGTTAGGGCTGCTCTGTTGACAAGAACCTCCACTTCGTTACACCTTAAATATCCCAGGAAAGAGAAAAATGGATAAAGAAGTTGTGGTCCTTATGTACAATGGAATATCACTCAGCCATGAAATCAACGTCATAAGGCTAGTAGCAGCAAGATGAGTGGATTTAGGTAGGACGATTCTAAGTGAAATAAGTCACACAGAAAAAGATACTTATCATAAGATATCACTTATAGAGGGAATATAAAAACCGCTACCCTTGAACTGAATTACAAATCAGAGCAGGGTCACACGTTTAGAAAACACACTATGGCTGCTTAACGGGAAAGGTGAGGTGGGGTGATGCATAAAACAAGGGTTTCAAATTAGCTCAGATACCGTTCCATAAACCCAATAGGTAATAGACAAGACCTACTCCTTGCTCAGTGAATTGGACTCAACACCCCCTATTCACCGCCCAAGAATATATCTGACTAGTAAGAATCTTAAAACCTATGCATTGATATCTCTCTGTAAATGAGTCAAGTGGGTGTAAAGCGGCAAAAACACAGCAGTGAAAAGCAGGTAAACACCATTATAAAAATCAATTACTTTTAAAAACCCGTGAAACAAAGACAGTGAAAGAGAGAGAAATTCTTACAAAATTCGTTCAGGGGCTGTGATGCCACCTCGATTGACCATATCTAGACCCAAAGCTGATTGAGACATAAGGGTGGACACTCTTGGGGCTGAGAGGTTTGGTGAGGTTGGGTGAGCAAACGCAGACCCTTTAAAGTAATACTGCGTGGTACCCATCCCATGGGTCCCAAATCTCCAGGTTCAAGGGCATCTTCCTACATCGAAAGCATGCATGAGAAACCCAGAAGATGGTACACCGTGTGATACGGAAAGGTTTTCAAAACGCACCTCATTTCTCATCTCCTTGTGCTCGGGTTTGCCATTCCAGCCGCTTTACTAGCAATCTCCCTCCTTGGAGAATCAGCACCTTTAACCTCCTGTTCCGTACAGGTTGCAATTTGTCCTGAGGATGAACGGGAAGAGGGGGAACCAATGAGAGACTAGCTCTAGGTGTTGGGACAGGCACAGGTCACTCTATTTTCCCATCAGGAAGAAGAATTAACCACAGGCTCAGCCTGCCGCCCGGGACCAGAATAGGGCCTGAAGCAATCCTGCGCTTTTGCGGCCAGCTCCCAAGAAAGCGAGTTGAAAAATGGAGCTCAGGGGCACTGCAATTCACAAACCTGCAGACTTATAAATGATGACTCTCGTCCACAAATATATTGAGGGAAGGCAACGAAGAGGATTGGAAAGCAAGGCAGAATTGCAGGAAACAGATTTCAGGAGGGAGATTCGAATCGCCTTTAAAGCACAGGAAAAGCGGCAAAACCTCGACAATGATGCCCTTGGCCAAAAAGGGCGTATGCGTTTTTTCCTGAATATATTCAGGAAAAAACGCATACGCCCTTTTTGGCCAACCAAGCAACCTGGAAAGGCAAATCAGCGCTACAAAGAAGTCTCGCTTCCCATCGGTCAAAAGGGCCATGCTGAATAAAGTGTCAAAACCAGAAATGCAAAACAGGCCATGGAGAAACGGGAGCCTGGCTACGCTGATGGGCGGGATGTAAATTGCCAACAGCCACTCTGGAGAAGTGCACGGTGTGTCCTGAAACATCGAAAAAACATCAGCTTAGGGAGCATAGGGCACTTCCACTCATGGGCGTATAAATTGGGAAAACTAAAAGTCAGCAAGACACAGGCACCCCAAAGTTTAGGGCTGCTCTGTTGACAAGAACCTCCACTTCGTTACACCTTAAATATCCCAGGAAAGAGAAAAATGGATAAAGAAGTTGTGGTCCTTATGTACAATGGAATATCACTCAGCCATGAAATCAACGTCATAAGGCTAGTAGCAGCAAGATGAGTGGATTTAGGTAGGACGATTCTAAGTGAAATAAGTCACACAGAAAAAGATACTTATCATAAGGTATCACTTATAGAGGGAATATAAAAACCGCTACCCTTGAACTGAATTACAAATCAGAGCAGGGTAACACGTTTAGAAAACACACTATGGCTGCTTAACGGGAAAGGTGAGGTGGGGTGATGCATAAAACAAGGGTTTCAAATTAGCTCAGATACCGTTCCATAAACCCAATAGGTAATAGACAAGACCTACTCCTTGCTCAGTGAATTGGACTCAACACCCCCTATTCACCGCCCAAGAATATATCTGACTAGTAAGAATCTTAAAACCTATGCATTGATATCTCTCTGTAAGTGAGTCCAGTGGGTGTAAAGCGGCAAAAACACAGCAGTGAAAGGCAGGTAAACCCCATTATAAAAATCAATTACTTTTAAAAACCCGTGAAACAAAGACAGTGAAAGAGAGAGAAATTCTTACAAAATTCGTTCAGGGGCTGTGATGCCACCTGGATTGACCATATCTAGACCCACAGTTGATTGAGACATAAGGGTGGACACTCTTGGGGCTGAGAGGTTTGGTGAGGTTGGGTGAGCAAACGCAGACCCTTTAAAGTAATACTGCGTGGTACCCATCCCATGGGTCCCAAATCTCCAGGTTCAAGGGCATCTTCCTACATCGAAAGCATGCATGAGAAACCCAGAAGATGGTACACCGTGCGATCCGGAAAGGTTTTCAAAACGCACCTCATTTCTCATCTCCTTGTGCTCGGGTTTGCCATTCCTGCCGCTTTACAAGCAATCTCCCTCCTTGGAGAATCAGCACCTTTAACCTCCTGTTCCGTACAGGTTGCAATTTGTCCTGAGGATGAACGGGAAGAGGGGGAACCAATGAGAGACTAGCTCTAGGTGTTGGGACAGGCACAGGTCACTCTATTTTCCCATCAGGAAGAAGAATTAACCACAGGCTCAGCCTGCCGCCCGGGACCAGAATAGGGCCTGAAGCAATCCTGCGCTTTTGCGGCCAGCTCCCAAGAAAGCGAGTTGAAAAATGGAGCTCAGGTGCACTGCAATTCACAAACCTGCAGACTTATAAATGATGACTCTCGTCCACAAATATATTGAGGGAAGGCAACGAAGAGGATTGGAAAGCAAGGCAGAATTGCAGGAAACAGATTTCAGGAGGGAGATTCGAATCGCCTTTAAAGCACAGGAAAAGCGGCAAAACCTCGACAATGATGCCCTTGGCCAAAAAGGGCGTATGCGTTTTTTCCTGAATATATTCAGGAAAAAACGCATACGCCCTTTTTGGCCAACCAAGCAACCTGGAAAGGCAAATCAGCGCTACAAAGAAGTCTCGCTTCCCATCGGTCAAAAGGGCCATGCTGAATAAAGTGTCAAAACCAGAAATGCAAAACAGGCCATGGAGAAACGGGAGCCTGGCTACGCTGATGGGCGGGATGTAAATTGCCAACAGCCACTCTGGAGAAGTGCACGGTGTGTCCTGAAACATCGAAAAAAATCAGCTTAGGGAGCATAGGGCACTTCCACTCATGGGCGTATAAATTGGGAAAACTAAAAATCAGCAAGACACAGGCACCCCAAAGTTTAGGGCTGCTCTGTTGACAAGAACCTCCACTTCGTTACACCTTAAATATCCCAGGAAAGAGAAAAATGGATAAAGAAGTTGTGGTCCTTATGTACAATGGAATATCACTCAGCCATGAAATCAACGTCATAAGGCTAGTAGCAGCAAGATGAGTGGATTTAGGTAGGACGATTCGAAGTGAAATAAGTCACACAGAAAAAGATACTTATCATAAGATATCACTTATAGAGGGAATATAAAAACCGCTACCCTTGGACTGAATTACAAATCAGAGCAGGGTCACACGTTTAGAAAACACACTATGGCTGCTTAACGGGAAAGGTGAGGTGGGGTGATGCATAAAACAAGGGTTTCAAATTAGCTCAGATACCGTTCCATAAACCCAATAGGTAATAGACAAGACCTACTCCTTGCTCAGTGAATTGGACTCAACACCCCCTATTCACCGCCCAAGAATATATCTGACTAGTAAGAATCTTAAAACCTATGCATTGATATCTCTCTGTAAGTGAGTCAAGTGGGTGTAAAGCGGCAAAAACACAGCAGTGAAAAGCAGGTAAACCCCATTATAAAAATCAATTACTTTTAAAAACCCGTGAAACAAAGACAGTGAAAGAGAGAGAAATTCTTACAAAATTCGTTCAGGGGCTGTGATGCCACCTGGATTGACCATATCTAGACCCACAGTTGATTGAGACATAAGGGTGGACACTCTTGGGGCTGAGAGGTTTGGTGAGGTTGGGTGAGCAAACGCAGACCCTTTAAAGTAATACTGCGTGGTACCCATCCCATGGGTCCCAAATCTCCAGGTTCAAGGGCATCTTCCTACATCGAAAGCATGCATGAGAAACCCAGAAGATGGTACACCGTGCGATCCGGAAAGGTTTTCAAAACGCACCTCATTTCTCATCTCCTTGTGCTCGGGTTTGCCATTCCTGCCGCTTTACTAGCAATCTCCCTCCTTGGAGAATCAGCACCTTTAACCTCCTGTTCCGTACAGGTTGCAATTTGTCCTGAGGATGAACGGGAAGAGGGGGAACCAATGAGAGACTAGCTCTAGGTGTTGGGACAGGCACAGGTCACTCTATTTTCCCATCAGGAAGAAGAATTAACCACAGGCTCAGCCTGCCGCCCGGGACCAGAATAGGGCCTGAAGCAATTCTGCGCTTTTGCGGCCAGCTCCCAAGAAAGCGAGTTGAAAAATGGAGCTCAGGGGCACTGCAATTCACAAACCTGCAGACTTAGAAATGATGACTCTCGTCCACAAATATATTGAGGGAAGGCAACGAAGAGGATTGGAAAGCAAGGCAGAATTGCAGGAAACAGATTTCAGGAGGGAGATTCGAATCGCCTTTAAAGCACAGGAAAAGCGGCAAAACCTCGACAATGATGCCCTTGGCCAAAAAGGGCGTATGCGTTTTTTCCTGAATATATTCAGGAAAAAACGCATACGCCCTTTTTGGCCAACCAAGCAACCTGGAAAGGCAAATCAGCGCTACAAAGAAGTCTCGCTTCCCATCGGTCAAAAGGGCCATGCTGAATAAAGTGTCAAAACCAGAAATGCAAAACAGGCCATGGAGAAACGGGAGCCTGGCTACGCTGATGGGCGGGATGTAAATTGCCAACAGCCACTCTGGAGAAGTGCACGGTGTGTCCTGAAACATCGAAAAAAATCAGCTTAGGGAGCATAGGGCACTTCCACTCATGGGCGTATAAATTGGGAAAACTAAAAATCAGCAAGACACAGGCACCCCAAAGTTTAGGGCTGCTCTGTTGACAAGAACCTCCACTTCGTTACACCTTAAATATCCCAGGAAAGAGAAAAATGGATAAAGAAGTTGTGGTCCTTATGTACAATGGAATATCACTCAGCCATGAAATCAACGTCATAAGGCTAGTAGCAGCAAGATGAGTGGATTTAGGTAGGACGATTCTAAGTGAAATAAGTCACACAGAAAAAGATACTTATCATAAGATATCACTTATAGAGGGAATATAAAAACCGCTACCCTTGAACTGAATTACAAATCAGAGCAGGGTAACACGTTTAGAAAACACACTATGGCTGCTTAACGGGAAAGGTGAGGTGGGGTGATGCATAAAACAAGGGTTTCAAATTAGCTCAGATACCGTTCCATAAACCCAATAGGTAACAGACAAGACCTACTCCTTGCTCAGTGAATTGGACTCAACACCCCCTATTCACCGCCCAAGAATATATCTGACTAGTAAGAATCTTAAAACCTATGCATTGATATCTCTCTGTAAGTGAGTCCAGTGGGTGTAAAGCGGCAAAAACACAGCAGTGAAAAGCAGGTAAACCCCATTATAAAAATCAATTACTTTTAAAAACCCGTGAAACAAAGACAGTGAAAGAGAGAGAAATTCTTACAAAATTCGTTCAGGGGCTGTGATGCCACCTGGATTGACCATATCTAGACCCACAGTTGATTGAGCCATAAGGGTGGACACTCTTGGGGCTGAGAGGTTTGGTGAGGTTGGGTGAGCAAACGCAGACCCTTTAAAGTAATACTGCGTGGTACCCATCCCATGGGTCCCAAATCTCCAGGTTCAAGGGCATCTTCCTACATCGAAAGCATGCATGAGAAACCCAGAAGATGGTACACCGTGTGATCCGGAAAGGTTTTCAAAACGCACCTCATTTCTCATCTCCTTGTGCTCGGGTTTGCCATTCCAGCCGCTTTACTAGCAATCTCCCTCCTTGGAGAATCAGCACCTTTAACCTCCTGTTCCGTACAGGTTGCAATTTGTCCTGAGGATGAACGGGAAGAGGGGGAACCAATGAGAGACTAGCTCTAGGTGTTGGGACAGGCACAGGTCACTCTATTTTCCCATCAGGAAGAAGAATTAACCACAGGCTCAGCCTGCCGCCCGGGACCAGAATAGGGCCTGAAGCAATCCTGCGCTTTTGCGGCCAGCTCCCAAGAAAGCGAGTTGAAAAATGGAGCTCAGGGGCACTGCAATTCACAAACCTGCAGACTTATAAATGATGACTCTCGTCCACAAATATATTGAGGGAAGGCAACGAAGAGGATTGGAAAGCAAGGCAGAATTGCAGGAAACAGATTTCAGGAGGGAGATTCGAATCGCCTTTAAAGCACAGGAAAAGCGGCAAAACCTCGACAATGATGCCCTTGGCCAAAAAGGGCGTATGCGTTTTTTCCTGAATATATTCAGGAAAAAACGCATACGCCCTTTTTGGCCAACCAAGCAACCTGGAAAGGCAAATCAGCGCTACAAAGAAGTCTCGCTTCCCATCGGTCAAAAGGGCCATGCTGAATAAAGTGTCAAAACCAGAAATGCAAAACAGGCCATGGAGAAATGGGAGCCTGGCTACGCTGATGGGCGGGATGTAAATTGCCAACAGCCACTCTGGAGAAGTGCACGGTGTGTCCTGAAACATCGAAAAAAATCAGCTTAGGGAGCATAGGGCACTTCCACTCATGGGCGTATAAATTGGGAAAACTAAAAGTCAGCAAGACACAGGCACCCCAAAGTTTAGGGCTGCTCTGTTGACAAGAACCTCCACTTCGTTACACCTTAAATATCCCAGGAAAGAGAAAAATGGATAAAGAAGTTGTGGTCCTTATGTACAATGGAATATCACTCAGCCATGAAATCAACGTCATAAGGCTAGTAGCAGCAAGATGAGTGGATTTAGGTAGGACGATTCTAAGTGAAATAAGTCACACAGAAAAAGATACTTGTCATAAGATATCACTTATAGAGGGAATATAAAAACCGCTACCCTTGAACTGAATTACAAATCAGAGCAGGGTAACACGTTTAGAAAACACACTATGGCTGCTTAACGGGAAAGGTGAGGTGGGGTGATGCATAAAACAAGGGTTTCAAATTAGCTCAGATACCGTTCCATAAACCCAATAGGTAATAGACAAGACCTACTCCTTGCTCAGTGAATTGGACTCAACACCCCCTATTCACCGCCCAAGAATATATCTGACTAGTAAGAATCTTAAAACCTATGCATTGATATCTCTCTGTAAGTGAGTCAAGTGGGTGTAAAGCGGCAAAAACACAGCAGTGAAAAGGAGGTAAACCCCATTATAAAAATCAATTACTTTTAAAAACCCGTGAAACAAAGACAGTGAAAGAGAGAGAAATTCTTACAAAATTCGTTCAGGGGCTGTGATGCCACCTGGATTGACCATATCTAGACCCACAGTTGATTGAGACATAAGGGTGGACACTCTTGGGGCTGAGAGGTTTGGTGAGGTTGGGTGAGCAAACGCAGACCCTTTAAAGTAATACTGCGTGGTACCCATCCCATGGGTCCCAAATCTCCAGGTTCAAGGGCATCTTCCTACATCGAAAGCATGCATGAGAAACCCAGAAGATGGTACACCGTGCGATCCGGAAAGGTTTTCAAAACGCACCTCATTTCTCATCTCCTTGTGCTCGGGTTTGCCATTCCTGCCGCTTTACTAGCAATCTCCCTCCTTGGAGAATCAGCACCTTTAACCTCCTGTTCCGTACAGGTTGCAATTTGTCCTGAGGATGAACGGGAAGAGGGGGAACCAATGAGAGACTAGCTCTAGGTGTTGGGACAGGCACAGGTCACTCTATTTTCCCATCAGGAAGAAGAATTAACCACAGGCTCAGCCTGCCGCCCGGGACCAGAATAGGGCCTGAAGCAATCCTGCGCTTTTGCGGCCAGCTCCCAAGAAAGCGAGTTGAAAAATGGAGCTCAGGGGCACTGCAATTCACAAACCTGCAGACTTAGAAATGATGACTCTCGTCCACAAATATATTGAGGGAAGGCAACGAAGAGGATTGGAAAGCAAGGCAGAATTGCAGGAAACAGATTTCAGGAGGGAGATTCGAATCGCCTTTAAAGCACAGGAAAAGCGGCAAAACCTCGACAATGATGCCCTTGGCCAAAAAGGGCGTATGCGTTTTTTCCTGAATATATTCAGGAAAAAACGCATACGCCCTTTTTGGCCAACCAAGCAACCTGGAAAGGCAAATCAGCGCTACAAAGAAGTCTCGCTTCCCATCGGTCAAAAGGGCCATGCTGAATAAAGTGTCAAAACCAGAAATGCAAAACAGGCCATGGAGAAACGGGAGCCTGGCTACGCTGATGGGCGGGATGTAAATTGCCAACAGCCACTCTGGAGAAGTGCACGGTGTGTCCTGAAACATCGAAAAAAATCAGCTTAGGGAGCATAGGGCACTTCCACTCATGGGCGTATAAATTGGGAAAACTAAAAATCAGCAAGACACAGGCACCCCAAAGTTTAGGGCTGCTCTGTTGACAAGAACCTCCACTTCGTTACACCTTAAATATCCCAGGAAAGAGAAAAATGGATAAAGAAGTTGTGGTCCTTATGTACAATGGAATATCACTCAGCCATGAAATCAACGTCATAAGGCTAGTAGCAGCAAGATGAGTGGATTTAGGTAGGACGATTCGAAGTGAAATAAGTCACACAGAAAAAGATACTTATCATAAGATATCACTTATAGAGGGAATATAAAAACCGCTACCCTTGAACTGAATTACAAATCAGAGCAGGGTAACACGTTTAGAAAACACACTATGGCTGCTTAACGGGAAAGGTGAGGTGGGGTGATGCATAAAACAAGGGTTTCAAATTAGCTCAGATACCGTTCCATAAACCCAATAGGTAACAGACAAGACCTACTCCTTGCTCAGTGAATTGGACTCAACACCCCCTATTCACCGCCCAAGAATATATCTGACTAGTAAGAATCTTAAAACCTATGCATTGATATCTCTCTGTAAGTGAGTCCAGTGGGTGTAAAGCGGCAAAAACACAGCAGTGAAAAGCAGGTAAACCCCATTATAAAAATCAATTACTTTTAAAAACCCGTGAAACAAAGACAGTGAAAGAGAGAGAAATTCTTACAAAATTCGTTCAGGGGCTGTGATGCCACCTGGATTGACCATATCTAGACCCACAGTTGATTGAGCCATAAGGGTGGACACTCTTGGGGCTGAGAGGTTTGGTGAGGTTGGGTGAGCAAACGCAGACCCTTTAAAGTAATACTGCGTGGTACCCATCCCATGGGTCCCAAATCTCCAGGTTCAAGGGCATCTTCCTACATCGAAAGCATGCATGAGAAACCCAGAAGATGGTACACCGTGTGATCCGGAAAGGTTTTCAAAACGCACCTCATTTCTCATCTCCTTGTGCTCGGGTTTGCCATTCCAGCCGCTTTACTAGCAATCTCCCTCCTTGGAGAATCAGCACCTTTAACCTCCTGTTCCGTACAGGTTGCAATTTGTCCTGAGGATGAACGGGAAGAGGGGGAACCAATGAGAGACTAGCTCTAGGTGTTGGGACAGGCACAGGTCACTCTATTTTCCCATCAGGAAGAAGAATTAACCACAGGCTCAGCCTGCCGCCCGGGACCAGAATAGGGCCTGAAGCAATCCTGCGCTTTTGCGGCCAGCTCCCAAGAAAGCGAGTTGAAAAATGGAGCTCAGGGGCACTGCAATTCACAAACCTGCAGACTTATAAATGATGACTCTCGTCCACAAATATATTGAGGGAAGGCAACGAAGAGGATTGGAAAGCAAGGCAGAATTGCAGGAAACAGATTTCAGGAGGGAGATTCGAATCGCCTTTAAAGCACAGGAAAAGCGGCAAAACCTCGACAATGATGCCCTTGGCCAAAAAGGGCGTATGCGTTTTTTCCTGAATATATTCAGGAAAAAACGCATACGCCCTTTTTGGCCAACCAAGCAACCTGGAAAGGCAAATCAGCGCTACAAAGAAGTCTCGCTTCCCATCGGTCAAAAGGGCCATGCTGAATAAAGTGTCAAAACCAGAAATGCAAAACAGGCCATGGAGAAATGGGAGCCTGGCTACGCTGATGGGCGGGATGTAAATTGCCAACAGCCACTCTGGAGAAGTGCACGGTGTGTCCTGAAACATCGAAAAAAATCAGCTTAGGGAGCATAGGGCACTTCCACTCATGGGCGTATAAATTGGGAAAACTAAAAGTCAGCAAGACACAGGCACCCCAAAGTTTAGGGCTGCTCTGTTGACAAGAACCTCCACTTCGTTACACCTTAAATATCCCAGGAAAGAGAAAAATGGATAAAGAAGTTGTGGTCCTTATGTACAATGGAATATCACTCAGCCATGAAATCAACGTCATAAGGCTAGTAGCAGCAAGATGAGTGGATTTAGGTAGGACGATTCTAAGTGAAATAAGTCACACAGAAAAAGATACTTGTCATAAGATATCACTTATAGAGGGAATATAAAAACCGCTACCCTTGAACTGAATTACAAATCAGAGCAGGGTAACACGTTTAGAAAACACACTATGGCTGCTTAACGGGAAAGGTGAGGTGGGGTGATGCATAAAACAAGGGTTTCAAATTAGCTCAGATACCGTTCCATAAACCCAATAGGTAATAGACAAGACCTACTCCTTGCTCAGTGAATTGGACTCAACACCCCCTATTCACCGCCCAAGAATATATCTGACTAGTAAGAATCTTAAAACCTATGCATTGATATCTCTCTGTAAGTGAGTCAAGTGGGTGTAAAGCGGCAAAAACACAGCAGTGAAAAGGAGGTAAACCCCATTATAAAAATCAATTACTTTTAAAAACCCGTGAAACAAAGACAGTGAAAGAGAGAGAAATTCTTACAAAATTCGTTCAGGGGCTGTGATGCCACCTGGATTGACCATATCTAGACCCACAGTTGATTGAGACATAAGGGTGGACACTCTTGGGGCTGAGAGGTTTGGTGAGGTTGGGTGAGCAAACGCAGACCCTTTAAAGTAATACTGCGTGGTACCCATCCCATGGGTCCCAAATCTCCAGGTTCAAGGGCATCTTCCTACATCGAAAGCATGCATGAGAAACCCAGAAGATGGTACACCGTGCGATCCGGAAAGGTTTTCAAAACGCACCTCATTTCTCATCTCCTTGTGCTCGGGTTTGCCATTCCTGCCGCTTTACAAGCAATCTCCCTCCTTGGAGAATCAGCACCTTTAACCTCCTGTTCCGTACAGGTTGCAATTTGTCCTGAGGATGAACGGGAAGAGGGGGAACCAATGAGAGACTAGCTCTAGGTGTTGGGACAGGCACAGGTCACTCTATTTTCCCATCAGGAAGAAGAATTAACCACAGGCTCAGCCTGCCGCCCGGGACCAGAATAGGGCCTGAAGCAATCCTGCGCTTTTGCGGCCAGCTCCCAAGAAAGCGAGTTGAAAAATGGAGCTCAGGGGCACTGCAATTCACAAACCTGCAGACTTATAAATGATGACTCTCGTCCACAAATATATTGAGGGAAGGCAACGAAGAGGATTGGAAAGCAAGGCAGAATTGCAGGAAACAGATTTCAGGAGGGAGATTCGAATCGCCTTTAAAGCACAGGAAAAGCGGCAAAACCTCGACAATGATGCCCTTGGCCAAAAAGGGCGTATGCGTTTTTTCCTGAATATATTCAGGAAAAAACGCATACGCCCTTTTTGGCCAACCAAGCAACCTGGAAAGGCAAATCAGCGCTACAAAGAAGTCTCGCTTCCCATCGGTCAAAAGGGCCATGCTGAATAAAGTGTCAAAACCAGAAATGCAAAACAGGCCATGGAGAAACGGGAGCCTGGCTACGCTGATGGGCGGGATGTAAATTGCCAACAGCCACTCTGGAGAAGTGCACGGTGTGTCCTGAAACATCGAAAAAAATCAGCTTAGGGAGCATAGGGCACTTCCACTCATGGGCGTATAAATTGGGAAAACTAAAAATCAGCAAGACACAGGCACCCCAAAGTTTAGGGCTGCTCTGTTGACAAGAACCTCCACTTCGTTACACCTTAAATATCCCAGGAAAGAGAAAAATGGATAAAGAAGTAGTGGTCCTTATGTACAATGGAATATCACTCAGCCATGAAATCAACGTCATAAGGCTAGTAGCAGCAAGATGAGTGGATTTAGGTAGGACGATTCGAAGTGAAATAAGTCACACAGAAAAAGATACTTATCATAAGATATCACTTATAGAGGGAATATAAAAACCGCTACCCTTGAACTGAATTACAAATCAGAGCAGGGTCACACGTTTAGAAAACACACTATGGCTGCTTAACGGGAAAGGTGAGGTGGGGTGATGCATAAAACAAGGGTTTCAAATTAGCTCAGATACCGTTCCATAAACCCAATAGGTAATAGACAAGACCTACTCCTTGCTCAGTGAATTGGACTCAACACCCCCTATTCACCGCCCAAGAATATATCTGACTAGTAAGAATCTTAAAACCTATGCATTGATATCTCTCTGTAAGTGAGTCAAGTGGGTGTAAAGCGGCAAAAACACAGCAGTGAAAAGCAGGTAAACCCCATTATAAAAATCAATTACTTTTAAAAACCCGTGAAACAAAGACAGTGAAAGAGAGAGAAATTCTTACAAAATTCGTTCAGGGGCTGTGATGCCACCTGGATTGACCATATCTAGACCCACAGTTGATTGAGACATAAGGGTGGACACTCTTGGGGCTGAGAGGTTTGGTGAGGTTGGGTGAGCAAACGCAGACCCTTTAAAGTAATACTGCGTGGTACCCATCCCATGGGTCCCAAATCTCCAGGTTCAAGGGCATCTTCCTACATCGAAAGCATGCATGAGAAACCCAGAAGATGGTACACCGTGCGATCCGGAAAGGTTTTCAAAACGCACCTCATTTCTCATCTCCTTGTGCTCGGGTTTGCCATTCCAGCCGCTTTACTAGCAATCTCCCTCCTTGGAGAATCAGCACCTTTAACCTCCTGTTCCGTACAGGTTGCAATTTGTCCTGAGGATGAACGGGAAGAGGGGGAACCAATGAGAGACTAGCTCTAGGTGTTGGGACAGGCACAGGTCACTCTATTTTCCCATCAGGAAGAAGAATTAACCACAGGCTCAGCCTGCCGCCCGGGACCAGAATAGGGCCTGAAGCAATCCTGCGCTTTTGCGGCCAGCTCCCAAGAAAGCGAGTTGAAAAATGGAGCTCAGGGGCACTGCAATTCACAAACCTGCAGACTTATAAATGATGACTCTCGTCCACAAATATATTGAGGGAAGGCAACGAAGAGGATTGGAAAGCAAGGCAGAATTGCAGGAAACCGATTTCAGGAGGGAGATTCGAATCGCCTTTAAAGCACAGGAAAAGCGGCAAAACCTCGACAATGATGCCCTTGGCCAAAAAGGGCGTATGCGTTTTTTCCTGAATATATTCAGGAAAAAACGCATACGCCCTTTTTGGCCAACCAAGCAACCTGGAAAGGCAAATCAGCGCTACAAAGAAGTCTCGCTTCCCATCGGTCAAAAGGGCCATGCTGAATAAAGTGTCAAAACCAGAAATGCAAAACAGGCCATGGAGAAACGGGAGCCTGGCTACGCTGATGGGCGGGATGTAAATTGCCAACAGCCACTCTGGAGAAGTGCACGGTGTGTCCTGAAACATCGAAAAAACATCAGCTTAGGGAGCATAGGGCACTTCCACTCATGGGCGTATAAATTGGGAAAACTAAAAATCAGCAAGACACAGGCACCCCAAAGGTTAGGGCTGCTCTGTTGACAAGAACCTCCACTTCGTTACACCTTAAATATCCCAGGAAAGAGAAAAATGGATAAAGAAGTTGTGGTCCTTATGTACAATGGAATATCACTCAGCCATGAAATCAATGTCATAAGGCTAGTAGCAGCAAGATGAGTGGATTTAGGTAGGACGATTCTAAGTGAAATAAGTCACACAGAAAAAGATACTTATCATAAGATATCACTTATAGAGGGAATATAAAAACCGCTACCCTTGAACTGAATTACAAATCAGAGCAGGGTCACACGTTTAGAAAACACACTATGGCTGCTTAACGGGAAAGGTGAGGTGGGGTGATGCATAAAACAAGGGTTTCAAATTAGCTCAGATACCGTTCCATAAACCCAATAGGTAATAGACAAGACCTACTCCTTGCTCAGTGAATTGGACTCAACACCCCCTATTCACCGCCCAAGAATATATCTGACTAGTAAGAATCTTAAAACCTATGCATTGATATCTCTCTGTAAGTGAGTCAAGTGGGTGTAAAGCGGCAAAAACACAGCAGTGAAAAGCAGGTAAACCCCATTATAAAAATCAATTACTTTTAAAAACCCGTGAAACAAAGACAGTGAAAGAGAGAGAAATTCTTACAAAATTCGTTCCGGGGCTGTGATGCCACCTCGATTGACCATATCTAGACCCAAAGCTGATTGAGACATAAGGGTGGACACTCTTGGGGCTGAGAGGTTTGGTGAGGTTGGGTGAGCAAACGCAGACCCTTTAAAGTAATACTGCGTGGTACCCATCCCATGGGTCCCAAATCTCCAGGTTCAAGGGCATCTTCCTACATCGAAAACATGCATGAGAAACCCAGGAGATGGTACACCGTGCGATCCGGAAAGGTTTTCAAAACGCACCTCATTTCTCATCTCCTTGTGCTCGGGTTTGCCATACCGGCCGCTTTACTAGCAATCTCCCTCCTTGGAGAATCAGCACCTTTAACCTCCTGTTCCGTACAGGTTGCAATTTGTCCTGAGGATGAACGGGAAGAGGGGGAACCAATGAGAGACTAGCTCTAGGTGTTGGGACAGGCACAGGTCACTCTATTTTCCCATCAGGAAGAAGAATTAACCACAGGCTCAGCCTGCTGCCTGGGACCAGAATAGGGCCTGAAGCAATCCTGCGCTTTTGCGGCCAGCTCCCAAGAAAGCGAGTTGAAAAATGGAGCTCAGGGGCACTGCAATTCACAAACCTGCAGACTTATAAATGATGACTCTCGTCCACAAATATATTGAGGGAAGGCAACGAAGAGGATTGGAAAGCAAGGCAGAATTGCAGGAAACAGATTTCAGGAGGGAGATTCGAATCGCCTTTAAAGCACAGGAAAAGCGGCAAAACCTCGACAATGATGCCCTTGGACAAAAAGGGCGTATGCGTTTTTTCCTGAATATATTCAGGAAAAAACGCATACGCCCTTTTTGGCCAACCAAGCAACCTGGAAAGGCAAATCAGCGCTACAAAGAAGTCTCGCTTCCCATCGGTCAAAAGGGCCATGCTGAATAAAGTGTCAAAACCAGAAATGCAAAACAGGCCATGGAGAAACGGGAGCCTGGCTACGCTGATGTGCGGGATGTAAATTGCCAACAGCCACTCTGGAGAAGTGCACGGTGTGTCCTGAAACATCGAAAAAAATCAGCTTTGGGAGCATAGGGCACTTCCACTCATGGGCGTATAAATTGGGAAAACTAAAAATCAGCAAGACACAGGCACCCCAAAGTTTAGGGCTGCTCTGTTGACAAGAACCTCCACTTCGTTACACCTTAAATATCCCAGGAAAGAGAAAAATGGATAAAGAAGTTGTGGTCCTTATGTACAATGGAATATCACTCAGCCATGAAATCAACGTCATAAGGCTAGTAGCAGCAAGATGAGTGGATTTAGGTAGGACGATTCTAAGTGAAATAAGTCACACAGAAAAAGATACTTATCATAAGATATCACTTATAGAGGGAATATAAAAACCGCTACCCTTGGACTGAATTACAAATCAGAGCAGGGTCACACGTTTAGAAAACACACTATGGCTGCTTAACGGGAAAGGTGAGGTGGGGTGATGCATAAAACAAGGGTTTCAAATTAGCTCAGATACCGTTCCATAAACCCAATAGGTAATAGACAAGACCTACTCCTTGCTCAGTGAATTGGACTCAACACCCCCTATTCACCGCCCAAGAATATATCTGACTAGTAAGAATCTTAAAACCTATGCATTGATATCTCTCTGTAAGTGAGTCAAGTGGGTGTAAAGCGGCAAAAACACAGCAGTGAAAAGCAGGTAAACCCCATTATAAAAATCAATTACTTTTAAAAACCCGTGAAACAAAGACAGTGAAAGAGAGAGAAATTCTTACAAAATTCGTTCAGGGGCTGTGATGCCACCTGGATTGACCATATCTAGACCCACAGTTGATTGAGACATAAGGGTGGACACTCTTGGGGCTGAGAGGTTTGGTGAGGTTGGGTGAGCAAACGCAGACCCTTTAAAGTAATACTGCGTGGTACCCATCCCATGGGTCCCAAATCTCCAGGTTCAAGGGCATCTTCCTACATCGAAAGCATGCATGAGAAACCCAGAAGATGGTACACCGTGCGATCCGGAAAGGTTTTCAAAACGCACCTCATTTCTCATCTCCTTGTGCTCGGGTTTGCCATTCCTGCCGCTTTACTAGCAATCTCCCTCCTTGGAGAATCAGCACCTTTAACCTCCTGTTCCGTACAGGTTGCAATTTGTCCTGAGGATGAACGGGAAGAGGGGGAACCAATGAGAGACTAGCTCTAGGTGTTGGGACAGGCACAGGTCACTCTATTTTCCCATCAGGAAGAAGAATTAACCACAGGCTCAGCCTGCCGCCCGGGACCAGAATAGGGCCTGAAGCAATCCTGCGCTTTTGCGGCCAGCTCCCAAGAAAGCGAGTTGAAAAATGGAGCTCAGGGGCACTGCAATTCACAAACCTGCAGACTTAGAAATGATGACTCTCGTCCACAAATATATTGAGGGAAGGCAACGAAGAGGATTGGAAAGCAAGGCAGAATTGCAGGAAACAGATTTCAGGAGGGAGATTCGAATCGCCTTTAAAGCACAGGAAAAGCGGCAAAACCTCGACAATGATGCCCTTGGCCAAAAAGGGCGTATGCGTTTTTTCCTGAATATATTCAGGAAAAAACGCATACGCCCTTTTTGGCCAACCAAGCAACCTGGAAAGGCAAATCAGCGCTACAAAGAAGTCTCGCTTCCCATCGGTCAAAAGGGCCATGCTGAATAAAGTGTCAAAACCAGAAATGCAAAACAGGCCATGGAGAAACGGGAGCCTGGCTACGCTGATGGGCGGGATGTAAATTGCCAACAGCCACTCTGGAGAAGTGCACGGTGTGTCCTGAAACATCGAAAAAAATCAGCTTAGGGAGCATAGGGCACTTCCACTCATGGGCGTATAAATTGGGAAAACTAAAAGTCAGCAAGACACAGGCACCCCAAAGTTTAGGGCTGCTCTGTTGACAAGAACCTCCACTTCGTTACACCTTAAATATCCCAGGAAAGAGAAAAATGGATAAAGAAGTTGTGGTCCTTATGTACAATGGAATATCACTCAGCCATGAAATCAACGTCATAAGGCTAGTAGCAGCAAGATGAGTGGATTTAGGTAGGACGATTCTAAGTGAAATAAGTCACACAGAAAAAGATACTTATCATAAGATATCACTTATAGAGGGAATATAAAAACCGCTACCCTTGAACTGAATTACAAATCAGAGCAGGGTAACACGTTTAGAAAACACACTATGGCTGCTTAACGGGAAAGGTGAGGTGGGGTGATGCATAAAACAAGGGTTTCAAATTAGCTCAGATACCGTTCCATAAACCCAATAGGTAACAGACAAGACCTACTCCTTGCTCAGTGAATTGGACTCAACACCCCCTATTCACCGCCCAAGAATATATCTGACTAGTAAGAATCTTAAAACCTATGCATTGATATCTCTCTGTAAGTGAGTCCAGTGGGTGTAAAGCGGCAAAAACACAGCAGTGAAAAGCAGGTAAACCCCATTATAAAAATCAATTACTTTTAAAAACCCGTGAAACAAAGACAGTGAAAGAGAGAGAAATTCTTACAAAATTCGTTCAGGGGCTGTGATGCCACCTGGATTGACCATATCTAGACCCACAGTTGATTGAGCCATAAGGGTGGACACTCTTGGGGCTGAGAGGTTTGGTGAGGTTGGGTGAGCAAACGCAGACCCTTTAAAGTAATACTGCGTGGTACCCATCCCATGGGTCCCAAATCTCCAGGTTCAAGGGCATCTTCCTACATCGAAAGCATGCATGAGAAACCCAGAAGATGGTACACCGTGTGATCCGGAAAGGTTTTCAAAACGCACCTCATTTCTCATCTCCTTGTGCTCGGGTTTGCCATTCCAGCCGCTTTACTAGCAATCTCCCTCCTTGGAGAATCAGCACCTTTAACCTCCTGTTCCGTACAGGTTGCAATTTGTCCTGAGGATGAACGGGAAGAGGGGGAACCAATGAGAGACTAGCTCTAGGTGTTGGGACAGGCACAGGTCACTCTATTTTCCCATCAGGAAGAAGAATTAACCACAGGCTCAGCCTGCCGCCCGGGACCAGAATAGGGCCTGAAGCAATCCTGCGCTTTTGCGGCCAGCTCCCAAGAAAGCGAGTTGAAAAATGGAGCTCAGGGGCACTGCAATTCACAAACCTGCAGACTTATAAATGATGACTCTCGTCCACAAATATATTGAGGGAAGGCAACGAAGAGGATTGGAAAGCAAGGCAGAATTGCAGGAAACAGATTTCAGGAGGGAGATTCGAATCGCCTTTAAAGCACAGGAAAAGCGGCAAAACCTCGACAATGATGCCCTTGGCCAAAAAGGGCGTATGCGTTTTTTCCTGAATATATTCAGGAAAAAACGCATACGCCCTTTTTGGCCAACCAAGCAACCTGGAAAGGCAAATCAGCGCTACAAAGAAGTCTCGCTTCCCATCGGTCAAAAGGGCCATGCTGAATAAAGTGTCAAAACCAGAAATGCAAAACAGGCCATGGAGAAATGGGAGCCTGGCTACGCTGATGGGCGGGATGTAAATTGCCAACAGCCACTCTGGAGAAGTGCACGGTGTGTCCTGAAACATCGAAAAAAATCAGCTTAGGGAGCATAGGGCACTTCCACTCATGGGCGTATAAATTGGGAAAACTAAAAGTCAGCAAGACACAGGCACCCCAAAGTTTAGGGCTGCTCTGTTGACAAGAACCTCCACTTCGTTACACCTTAAATATCCCAGGAAAGAGAAAAATGGATAAAGAAGTTGTGGTCCTTATGTACAATGGAATATCACTCAGCCATGAAATCAACGTCATAAGGCTAGTAGCAGCAAGATGAGTGGATTTAGGTAGGACGATTCTAAGTGAAATAAGTCACACAGAAAAAGATACTTGTCATAAGATATCACTTATAGAGGGAATATAAAAACCGCTACCCTTGAACTGAATTACAAATCAGAGCAGGGTAACACGTTTAGAAAACACACTATGGCTGCTTAACGGGAAAGGTGAGGTGGGGTGATGCATAAAACAAGGGTTTCAAATTAGCTCAGATACCGTTCCATAAACCCAATAGGTAATAGACAAGACCTACTCCTTGCTCAGTGAATTGGACTCAACACCCCCTATTCACCGCCCAAGAATATATCTGACTAGTAAGAATCTTAAAACCTATGCATTGATATCTCTCTGTAAGTGAGTCAAGTGGGTGTAAAGCGGCAAAAACACAGCAGTGAAAAGGAGGTAAACCCCATTATAAAAATCAATTACTTTTAAAAACCCGTGAAACAAAGACAGTGAAAGAGAGAGAAATTCTTACAAAATTCGTTCAGGGGCTGTGATGCCACCTGGATTGACCATATCTAGACCCACAGTTGATTGAGACATAAGGGTGGACACTCTTGGGGCTGAGAGGTTTGGTGAGGTTGGGTGAGCAAACGCAGACCCTTTAAAGTAATACTGCGTGGTACCCATCCCATGGGTCCCAAATCTCCAGGTTCAAGGGCATCTTCCTACATCGAAAGCATGCATGAGAAACCCAGAAGATGGTACACCGTGCGATCCGGAAAGGTTTTCAAAACGCACCTCATTTCTCATCTCCTTGTGCTCGGGTTTGCCATTCCTGCCGCTTTACTAGCAATCTCCCTCCTTGGAGAATCAGCACCTTTAACCTCCTGTTCCGTACAGGTTGCAATTTGTCCTGAGGATGAACGGGAAGAGGGGGAACCAATGAGAGACTAGCTCTAGGTGTTGGGACAGGCACAGGTCACTCTATTTTCCCATCAGGAAGAAGAATTAACCACAGGCTCAGCCTGCCGCCCGGGACCAGAATAGGGCCTGAAGCAATCCTGCGCTTTTGCGGCCAGCTCCCAAGAAAGCGAGTTGAAAAATGGAGCTCAGGGGCACTGCAATTCACAAACCTGCAGACTTAGAAATGATGACTCTCGTCCACAAATATATTGAGGGAAGGCAACGAAGAGGATTGGAAAGCAAGGCAGAATTGCAGGAAACAGATTTCAGGAGGGAGATTCGAATCGCCTTTAAAGCACAGGAAAAGCGGCAAAACCTCGACAATGATGCCCTTGGCCAAAAAGGGCGTATGCGTTTTTTCCTGAATATATTCAGGAAAAAACGCATACGCCCTTTTTGGCCAACCAAGCAACCTGGAAAGGCAAATCAGCGCTACAAAGAAGTCTCGCTTCCCATCGGTCAAAAGGGCCATGCTGAATAAAGTGTCAAAACCAGAAATGCAAAACAGGCCATGGAGAAACGGGAGCCTGGCTACGCTGATGGGCGGGATGTAAATTGCCAACAGCCACTCTGGAGAAGTGCACGGTGTGTCCTGAAACATCGAAAAAAATCAGCTTAGGGAGCATAGGGCACTTCCACTCATGGGCGTATAAATTGGGAAAACTAAAAATCAGCAAGACACAGGCACCCCAAAGTTTAGGGCTGCTCTGTTGACAAGAACCTCCACTTCGTTACACCTTAAATATCCCAGGAAAGAGAAAAATGGATAAAGAAGTTGTGGTCCTTATGTACAATGGAATATCACTCAGCCATGAAATCAACGTCATAAGGCTAGTAGCAGCAAGATGAGTGGATTTAGGTAGGACGATTCGAAGTGAAATAAGTCACACAGAAAAAGATACTTATCATAAGATATCACTTATAGAGGGAATATAAAAACCGCTACCCTTGAACTGAATTACAAATCAGAGCAGGGTAACACGTTTAGAAAACACACTATGGCTGCTTAACGGGAAAGGTGAGGTGGGGTGATGCATAAAACAAGGGTTTCAAATTAGCTCAGATACCGTTCCATAAACCCAATAGGTAACAGACAAGACCTACTCCTTGCTCAGTGAATTGGACTCAACACCCCCTATTCACCGCCCAAGAATATATCTGACTAGTAAGAATCTTAAAACCTATGCATTGATATCTCTCTGTAAGTGAGTCCAGTGGGTGTAAAGCGGCAAAAACACAGCAGTGAAAAGCAGGTAAACCCCATTATAAAAATCAATTACTTTTAAAAACCCGTGAAACAAAGACAGTGAAAGAGAGAGAAATTCTTACAAAATTCGTTCAGGGGCTGTGATGCCACCTGGATTGACCATATCTAGACCCACAGTTGATTGAGCCATAAGGGTGGACACTCTTGGGGCTGAGAGGTTTGGTGAGGTTGGGTGAGCAAACGCAGACCCTTTAAAGTAATACTGCGTGGTACCCATCCCATGGGTCCCAAATCTCCAGGTTCAAGGGCATCTTCCTACATCGAAAGCATGCATGAGAAACCCAGAAGATGGTACACCGTGTGATCCGGAAAGGTTTTCAAAACGCACCTCATTTCTCATCTCCTTGTGCTCGGGTTTGCCATTCCAGCCGCTTTACTAGCAATCTCCCTCCTTGGAGAATCAGCACCTTTAACCTCCTGTTCCGTACAGGTTGCAATTTGTCCTGAGGATGAACGGGAAGAGGGGGAACCAATGAGAGACTAGCTCTAGGTGTTGGGACAGGCACAGGTCACTCTATTTTCCCATCAGGAAGAAGAATTAACCACAGGCTCAGCCTGCCGCCCGGGACCAGAATAGGGCCTGAAGCAATCCTGCGCTTTTGCGGCCAGCTCCCAAGAAAGCGAGTTGAAAAATGGAGCTCAGGGGCACTGCAATTCACAAACCTGCAGACTTATAAATGATGACTCTCGTCCACAAATATATTGAGGGAAGGCAACGAAGAGGATTGGAAAGCAAGGCAGAATTGCAGGAAACAGATTTCAGGAGGGAGATTCGAATCGCCTTTAAAGCACAGGAAAAGCGGCAAAACCTCGACAATGATGCCCTTGGCCAAAAAGGGCGTATGCGTTTTTTCCTGAAT